>NW_007729249.1:911-152230 GCF_000696425.1 Galeopterus variegatus | reverse complement strand
TTTTTTTTTTTTTTTTTTTTTTTTTTTTTTTTGTCTTTTGTCTTTTTCCGTGTCCAGCAACGGATCGCAACCCTCAGTGTTGCCCCCGTACCGGACCGGGGACCGGCAACGGGATTGCAACCCTCAGCGTTGCTCCCGCGCCTCGCTCAGCCAGTGAGCGGGAACCGGTCTGTATGTGGGATCCGAACCCTCGGGCGGGAGCGCCGCCGCACTTCCCAAGCGGCGCACTATCCAGTGCGCCACCGGGCCGGCCCCAAGTCCTTATTCTGTATCAGGCACTGGGATAAGTGCTTAACATGCAACATCTCATTTAATCCTCGTAACCCCATTTTTCAAATGAGGAAACAGAGGCGGAGAGATTAAGCAGTTTACTTAGAAGTCATACAGCCCACAGGAGAGCTAATCATTATTGTCAGCTGGACCCCAAATCTAGATCCTAGGCTGAGGATTCTGGGTTGCAAGACTCCCCAAGTCCCACTTCATTGTCATGAGTCTTCCCAAAATGCCTCTTTTTACCCACACTTTTTGATATCCCTGATATATTTTGGCCTGGCCTCAGATCTGACATGTCCTGTAATACCCTGGATCACATTTCCTATTCAATCCTGTGGTGACAGCACACTTGAAAATACCCCCTTTGGAGTTGGAATTTCTCCATCATTTTAAGAGTTTTGGGTGAGGGAAGAGTAAAATTGTGATTGTGGGAGAAAAAGCTGTGTGGTCAGATCAGATTATGTGGTTAGTAACTGAAAAATGAATTGAGAATTAAAATTGTTGGCAAAAAGCATTCAGTGGATTTTGATGTTTTTCCAGTATAAAGAGATTAATTTAGTAAGTCATAGTGGAATTTCTACATATTTGTATTATCGGAGGTAAATGATTTAAAAATACAGAGTTGTCAACCATTAATGTGCATACAAATCACTTTGGGATTTGTTACAGCCACATTGATTCTGTAGGTCTGGGGAGTTTCAACACTGCCCAACTGATACCATTGCTCATGATCTGTGGACCACACTTTGAGTAGCCAAGGGCTAGACCCAGCCAAGAGTGGAGGTGTGAAATGATGGTCTTTTTTCCTGTAGCAGCTGCCAGGGAGCCAGAGGAGCCCCTTGCATTGCTGGGGGTTGAGATTATGGGGGATTTTTACCAGCCACATCTGCTATGGTAGCAGGAAAAAGAAAAGTAAGGATTTTTGAGAAAATGCTAACTAGAGGTCACTGTTGGCCTTACCAAAGACCTAGGAATTGAATAGGATGCTTTAACATCTTAAACTACAGGAATGCTAAGGATCAGAGAGCACATTTGAGGAAATAATGGAAGAAGTGATAGAAAATCAGAATGTAGTGATTTGCCACAGGCTTTCAGAAAGGGAAAACGTTTTCTTTCCCTTTTTTTAAAAAAGATTTATTTTTAGAAGCAGTATCTTTTTCCAAGAAATCCTTCTCACAACTTTTCTTTTTTTTTTAAATAAAATTATTCCAAAGCTTGATCCTTTTAAGAAAAGTAGACAATTTTTGAAGTTTTCAAGATGACCTATAGATAATCTATAGAACTATTGAATCCGTCTCTGTGAGGCTTCCTGGAAGCTCTTCTGGCTGCTCTGCTCAGCCTTTTGTCTCACACCAAGAATTCACAAATACACTGAGAGAGAAGGCTCGGCCAGGAGAGTTGGATTCACCTCAGTGAGTCTCTCTTGGTCCTGGTGTCTGGCCTTACAAGTCCAGTGTGGTTTGGTAGCTCTTTATACCTTCAAAGAGATTTAAAAAAAAAATTTTTTTTTTTAATTTAGTGTTTCTTGTTTATCTACATTTTTTGTTTTAGATAGGTCAATTATTTCTTAAAAGAATTACAATAAGTAAGAAGTCTTTCATATTTACCTCCACTTTAACCATTTCAAGACATAGTCATGTGGAACCAAGTGGCTGTGTGATGTTCTCATATTCCTTCTGCCATAGAACTTCTTTTCAACATTTTTGTATTGCAGTTCTACTGTTAATAAATTCTATCAGTTTGTTTGCCTATAAATGTCTGTTTCTTCGTTTTTTTTTTTTTTGGTTGCCTTCAAATTTTTTTTTTTAATTTTGTTTTTTTTTTTTTTTTTTTTAGGAATTTTTTTTTTTTTTTTTTTTTTTTTTTTTTCTTTCCTTTTTTGTCTTTTTTTCGTGACCGGTAATGGGATTGCAACCGGCATCGGGATCGCAACCCTCAGTGTTGCGCCCGCACCATGCTCAGCCAGTGAGCGGGAACCGGTCTGCACATGGGATCCGAACCCTCAGCGGGAGCGCCACCACACTCCCAAGTGGCGCACTCTCCAGTGTGCCACCGGGCCGGCCCTAGGAATATTGTTCTAATATCGTCTAAACCACCCCATCATCCAGAAGTCACAGCAAAAGTGTTTAGTTGTTTTAAGCACCCCCATCAACTAAGTGGTTTCTGTGTTTTATGTTTACCAGGCATTCCAGGAATAGGAACTACAAAGCTGAATTTGCATCATGCCGATTGGAGGCTGTACCATTGGAGTTTGGGGACTATCACCCACTGAAACCTATAACTGTAAGTTTTGTCAAAGATCTCTCTAAATGATATTCTTATCCCTGAGTCTTTTCTGTTTTGCCAGTGGTAGCTACTTTTGCATATTTAAATCAATCATTTCTTCTCTGCCCCTTTTTTTTGTGATGTTGACCTTGCCTGCCACCATTTTTATTCCCCTTTCTTCTTTTAGTGAGATTGTCATGGGAATGGGATGACCTTGTTCCTGATTTGGATGTGTCAACAAAATATATCTTGCTTCATGAGTTTCCTATTTGAAATATAAAGAATCACTCTAATTACCAATGTACGGTGCTGTCCTGAATAGCATTTTAGTTCACCTTTGTGTTTATTTAAAGAACAATGAAAGGAGACAAGAGACATAGATGGCCCCTCTCGGCTGAGTTAGTACTCTTTTTTTAGCAAGTAATAGAAACTACTAGGAGATGTGATCGACATCTGGACACAGAGGGCATAAAGTTCCTTAATGGCAGAGGACCTGAGAACGCATGGAGATGATTACATAATACAGAAGATCACAAGACTGAGGTTTGGTCTGCTGGGGCCCCTCAGACCCCCATGTTCTTGAGTAGCGGTGGCTGACCCCACCAGTGAGTTGGTTCTGTTTTCAGGAACTCATTCCCCATGTGGTGACAGACTAGCCGCAGCAGTTCCAAGCTTATCCTGCTAGCTTAGCAACATCAACAGCAGGGCGATTCTCTTCTGGAGCAAGTTTCATTGGCCTGGTTGTGTTACGTGTCATTTCCTGAACTGACCTTGGTGACCTAGGGTATACAATATGCTGATTGATTGGGTTAGGTCTAATGCCTACCCTGGGAACTGGGATCAGAGTCTACCCCACCAGTCATGCAGGAACCGAGAGTGGAGGAGGGCTGCTTTCCCAAAGACAGTTTGGAGTGTTGAGCCTGGTAGGTGGAGGAATGGGTGCCACGCAGACAAAACCAACTAATGTGCACCAATGGGAGGTGCTTCTCTCCCTGCTGTACTAGAGTACAACTCAACTCAGATGCCAATTGCCTGGAGTCAGTGTCAGACTCCACAGGTTCAAGGGCAAGGTCCTCGATAAGACTCCCATCACTGTAGATTCCAGCTGCAAATTTGGGGCCACCCACACTTCTGACCAATTGGCTACAAATCCCGAGATTTCCCATGACACCCTCTCAGGTTTGATAATTTACTGGAATGACTCACAGAACTCAGAAGAGTGCTGTACTTATGACTGCAATTTTATTATAAAGTGTACAGTGCAGGACCAGGCAAATGAAGAGATGCACAGGCGAGGTTGGGAGGAAACGCAGCGCTTTCAGAATCACCCACGTCACCTGGGAAGCTCCACTGGGGAGCTTACACAGGTGTGACTGACTGATTCTTTGCCATGTTATTGAACTTGATTTCTGCCCCCCGGAAGACAGGCTGATATCACCTGGCTCAAAACCTCAACCTTCTAATCACATGGTTGGTCTTTCTGGTGACCAGCCCCTGTGCTGAGTATCTTTTTGGCATAAACTCAGGTGTGATCTAAGGGGCTCATGAATAACAAAGACACTCTAATTACTCATGAACTTCTAAGGATTTAGAGTCTTCTTTCTGGGAACCAGGGACAAAGGCCAGTCTATTTCTTTAATTATACAACAGTCTCTCCCCTTTATTCCTTACATCCTATCCTTTTCCCTTTCTCTTTGAAGGTTAGTTTTCTCTCCTTCCCTGTGGATACATGTCCATAGTGGCCATCAGCCCCTGGCCCCTGAGTTGTCATAGCTTCTTCATTTAAAAAACAGTGGGACCTAACTATCCCTTTTAGATGTCAATCCTAAATTTTCTGCAGAGACCGACTCTGCTTGGGTCCACTCCCCTGAAGGTTGTATCTGGTGCAGTCGTCTGCAGTCGGGGAGGGATAGGAACCAGTGGAACAGAAACATGGCATCAGGCCCCACCATCCCCACCACCCTCCATACGTACACCAAGAGGTGTTGGGAGTTCTACAGAAAGGAAAGAGTTGGGTATTCAGTCCTTCTCACTGACTGTGCAAGCCATCCAGACTGTCTTCAGCATGCAAATTTGACCTTCACCTAGGTCATTGCTACCAGGTGAGTCACCTGATGATCCTGTTAAAATGCAAATTCTGATGCAGTAAGTAGGCTTGGGGTGGAGCCTGAGGTTTTCTATCTTCTGTGAGCTCCCTGATGATGTGGATGCTGCTTGTCCAGGGACCACACATTGAGTATTAGGACCTACAGGAATGCAGTCATATCACTGGAAAGGAAGACTCTTCTGTATTCTCAACACTTCTGTCACCAAATGTGTGACATTTTCCCTCACAATAAACAATTCACCAACTCCCCTGCCTCCAATCAGGTATCCTTCAATTAGTTTCTGATAGTGTTAGAGATAGGAAAAACCAAAGCATTGTTCCTCTCTACTCACAGCCAACACAGAACAGTTCTGTGACCCCAGATGTGTGGGGTCTTTTCCCTATACACCAAGCAAGCACTTCTCCAGCAGACACCAGCTGGATGTCTTCCAGTTCAGTTCAATCCTGACAGTTTCTATCTGGAGATAGTGTCAGATTCCACAGGTTGAGAGCCCAGTCCCACAAGACCATCCCCACTTCAGATGCTAATCGCAGGTCCAGGTTGTCACCTATGGTTCAGACCAACTGGCTATAAATTGGGGTTCTCACGACCCCCTCCTCAGGTTTGATCAATTTGCTAGAGTGGCTCACAGAGCTTGGGAACACCTTCCTTTCATTTACTGGTTTTTTATAAAGTATATTACAAAGAATATGCATGGCTCCGCACCCTGTCCTTTTAGGTTTTTTTGAAGGTTACATTATGTTACACTTTTCTCTGTGTAACTGAGACAAAAAAAAGAAAGAATCACTCAAAGTACCAAGAATGAGGTCTGGAGGGACTGCAGCCCATCAGGGGAGCAGCAGCCCTGATTCAAAATCAGCCTTTCTTTTTATTGACAAGACAAGGAAGTTTCATAAGAAAAATCAGTTGATTCAATCCTCAAAGAAGGACATAAAAACAGCCAGTGTTACAGAACTAAATTATGGGTAAGTATAGCTTTAAACAACTGGAACTAGTAATGGCAGTAAAATTAACAATGTGACGTTCCAGAATGCAATTTGTAAAAGGCTAAGTCGATACACCAAACAAACAGCTTGTCCTTAGCAAACATTTTCTTTTCCACATATTTCCCTACAGTGATTTCCTTAGCATATTTAAACAGCATTCAAGCAGTTTCCTTAGCATATCTTAAGAACAATCAGTAGGTTAGATAGTCAACAGTCCTTCGAGCTGGAATCAAACCAGCGACCTAAAATAGTCAAAGTACACAATCCCATCCCTAAACAGTGATTAGAATTGATTAGATATGGGCCGGCCCGTGGCTCACTCGGTAGAGTGCGGTGCTGATAACACCAAGGCCACGGGTTTGGAGCCCATATGGGGATGGCCGGTTCGCTCACTGGCTGAGCGTGGTGCTGACAACACCCAGTCAAGGGTTAAGATCCCCTTACCGGTCATCTTTTAAAAAAAAAAAAAAAAAAAAGAATTGATTAGATGGCTTTTGCCAAACTTATCTGTGGATTATTGTCCCCTTCTCGAGGGCTATAGCGCCATGCATGCATTTACCTAAAAATCCTATTCTAAGATCAAAGGAGAATCAAGATTTCTAACCCCTCAACACCGTTACATAGGCACAATTAGGTCATTGGCCATTGGTGACTGAATTCAAGACTTTGGCTCCACTCCCCTCCCTGAAGGTTGAAGGGTGTGGCCGAACGTCCCTACCTTCTAATTATACTTTGGTCTTTCTCCCCCATCCTGATACTGTCTAGGGTCACGGGTTATCTCATTAGCATAGAAAAGGCACTGTCACTCCAGAGATTGAAAGTTTTAGGAGCTGTATATCAGGAACAGACAAGACCAAATACAATCATGAGTCACTTACAGGGATACATTCCGAGAAATGTGAGGTTAGGTGATTGTGTTGTTGTGTGAACATCATAGACTGCACTTACACAAACCTAGTTGTATAACCTACTACTAAGCTATGTGGTATAGCCTATGGCTTCTAGGCTACACACCTGTACAGCATGTTTCTGTACTGAATACTGTAAGCAGTTGTAACACAGTGGTATTTGTATATCTAAACATAGGAAAGATACAGTAAAAATATGGTACTAAAATTTTAGGGGACCACCATCGTATTTATGACTAACTGAAACTTCATCATTGACTGAAACTTTATGCAACATGTGACTATGTATTTCACAATATCACAGATACTAACTACCTGGAGTTAGTGCAGATCCCACAGGTTAAGGGCTCAGTCACACAAGACTGCTCCCACTTCAGATGCCAATCACAAGTAGTGGGTCCCCAGGTTACCCACAACTTCCGTCCAACTTGGCTACAAATTGGGGCTTTCTCAGTTCAGCATTTGCTATAACACCTCACAGAACTCAGGGAAACGTTTACTTCTGTTTACCAGTTTCTTATAAGGGATGTTACCAAGGATACAGATGAGCAACCAGATGAAGAGGTGCATAGAGTGAGGTCTGGGGGTGGGGCACAGAGCTTCCATGTCTTCTCCAGGTGTGCCAGCACCTTGATGTGTACTTGTTCACCAACCCAGAAGCTCACCCACCGTGTCTTTTAGGGATTTTTAAGGAGTCTTCCTCACATAGGCATGGTCGATTAACTCACTCTCCAGCCCCTCTCGCTTTTCTGGAGGGTGGGCAGTGAGGTCAAATGTTCCCAGCTTCTAATCATGGCTGGTCTTTTTGGTGACCAGCCCCCATTCTGAAGCTATCCTGGGGCCCATCCGGAGTTGCCTCATCAGAACAGAAGGAACCAGGGTCAAAGACCAAATATTAGAACAAAAGATGCTCTTAGCAAGCATTTCCATTCAGGAAATCACAAGGGTTTTAGGAGTTCTGTGTCAAATATGTATTTCTTATTATGTTATAATCACCTAAATCATAATGGCCCCATTCCTTCCTTCTGTTGAAAGATAGGCACATTAAAATTTTGACAAGTTTATTTGAGCTTTCAGCAATTTGTGAGTTGGGCAGCATCAGACCACAAGCAGTTCAGGGATCCAACAAAGGGCTATGAGGGGAAAACTTATAAGGTGTCCTCAGAAGCAAGACGAAGAAAATATTTGATTGGTTAAAGTGGAAATTCCCTACTTAGAGGTTAGCTGGTGGTTTCGGATTCATTGAGCTTTCGTTTAACGCTTTATCTTGAGTTGGGTTTTGGTTTGCTTACATGGGAACCCAAGGTACTGGAGTCATCTTGGTCCAATGGCCTCTCAGTTAATTTTTTTTTAACACTTCCTAACCCCATTTCCTACCTTCCCTTTCTTGACAGCTGTGATTCCGAGGCATGCCAATTTCTCACAAAAAATAAGCATCCTGGCAGATTGATAAATCTCTGCTACAAATGAACATCCATTCAGCTATCAGAATGACAGGGAAGAACCCATGTGAGTGTGTTTCATTGGGGAAAGTCATAGGACACCTGCATTTAACCTCCACAAATTTTCTCCGCAGGTCACAGAGACAAAGACAAAGAGGGTGAGCCGGAAGGGAAGCACTTCTTCCACATCCTCCTCCTCCTCCAGCTCCATGGTGGACCCACTGAGCAGTGTCCTCGATGGGACTGACCCCCTGTCCATGTTCGCTGCCACCGCAGACCCTGCAACCATGGCAGCTTCCTTGGTAACATGTCCCAGCTGCATTGTCCAGCTGGGGGGTCGGTTTTGCAGGTGCAGGGGTGGGTGCTTTTCTGCTCCTTGTTGTTTGTAAGTTGCACAGGGATTGCAGGGGTGCATTCTGGTGGTAGCAATTCAAATCATCCAGTCGTCCCCAAGGTACCACTTAAAGAGGAGGACATTGCCAGTAAGAGGTGGGTGTAGATATGGGAAGTCTTTTTCTTTCTTTGAAAACATCTTAAAATTTATTCTTTATTTCACTTTCATTCTTTTTGTAATTCTTTTTTACAAAATAACATGAATAATTTGCTATTTTTTTTTTTCTGAATGGTTGGCCAGTACAGCAATCTGAACCCTTGACCATGGTGTTATCAGCACTGGGCTCTAACAAAGTGTATTAGTCCGTTTCTGTTGCTTATAACAAAATACACGGAACTGGGTAATTTTTAAAGAAAATGAAATTTATTTCTTACAGTTTCTGAGGCTGGGAAATCCAAAGTCCAGGGAACACATCTGGTGAGAGCCTTGGTGGTGGTGACAGTGATGGCAGAGTATCACATTGTGAAATGGTGGAGCAGAGAGACTGACAGACTCTTGTTTCTCTTCTTTTAAACCCTTCAGAACCATGCCCCTGACCACCATTTTTAATCTATTCACTGTGGCACAGTCCTACAATCTGATCACCTCTTCAAGGTCCTACCTTTCAGTTACCATGATAGGATTTCCCACCCTCTTCATAGTCACAGTGGGTGCCATGTTTCTAAGACATAAAATTTGGGGGAAACAATTCAAGCTTCATTGAGTTTTGGGGGGACATAATTCAATCCACTATATCAAGTGAGCTAGCCTAATTCTCTAATTTTTGATGTAAGAGTCAAACACTACAGCTGAAGTCCTTGTATTAGTCCGTTTTGTGTTGCTTGTAACAAAATATGTGGAACTGAGTAATTTGTAAGAAAACAAAATTTATTGCTTACAGTTTCTGAGGCTGGGAAGTCCAAAGTCCATCTGGTGGTGGCAGCAGTGACCCAGGGGTCTCCCATTGCAAGATGGTGGAAGCAGAGAGAGCAGAAAGAGAGACAGACAGACTCTCCCCTTTCTTTAAAGCCCTCAGAACCATGCCCCTGACCACCATTTTTAATCCATTCACTATTGTATAATCTTACAATCCAATCACCTCTTCAAGGCTCCACCTTTCAATTATCATAATAGGATTTCTCACCCTCTTAACATTCACAGTGGGGGCTAAGTTTCTAATACATAAAACTTGGGGGACAGGATTCAAGCTTCAGGGAGTTTTGGGGGAACATAATTCAATACATTACAGTCCTATAGACCAATCCCCCTCGTTTCATTCTGCACCCTGGAAGTTATGGTGTTATCAATGTAATGAATATTCTTCTATAGCCTTTTCTTTGTATTTTCATAAATAATTATAACAGCAGTTTCTGAGCATTCCCATACATACTCGTATATAAATAATAACAGTAATAATAATTGTGTCAGCTTACAGCACAGCAGGCATTTTCTAAGTGCATTTCGTGTTTAGTTCCAGACTGCCCTGTGAGAGGCATTGTATAGAGGCTGTCGTGGAGGGGTGGAAATGTTAAGTCACATCCAGGCTGGGGTTCAAACCTGGCCAGTCTGATTCAGAATCCATTCTTTCGGCTCTCATCCTGTGCTGCATTCCATACATTTATTTACCATTTTTACATAAATTGAACTGTTTCTCTGCAACTTTTTTTTTTGTCTTTATAATAAGTCTTGGAGAACTTCCTTATTAGTACGTTTAGAACAACCTTGTTATTTTGAGCAGTTGCTTGGTAGTCTCAGCACCTGCTCTAACAAAGTGAGCTAAGTGGCTGGCCCTCTTTTCTAAAGAATAAGCGTGACATGTTTTAATTTGCCTTTCCTCTACTAATGTACACATAGATGATTTCTGGTTTTTGCTGGTATAAACAGTGGTGTACCATGTTCCTTGAACACACACACATCTTGGTGCGTGCGTGCAAGGATCTCTGCAGGATAGATTCCTAGAAGTTTGTTACTGGGTTAAGGCAATACGTATTTAAGGTTTTGATGGCACCAAATTGTTCTCCAAAAGGGCTTTACCAGTCTCTGTTCCCACCACACATTTTCCTGTGTCCCTGCCAACCTGGATATTATCAATCACTTTAACTCTCTGCCTTTCTGGTAGTTGAAAATGGTCTCATTCAGTATGCCTTTCCTTGATTCTTAATGAGTTCGAGCATTTTTTGATATGTGTATTGGCCATTTGTGATGAAATGACCTGAAATTTTTTTAATCATAGTAAACCTTTATTTATATATTTTTTTCTGGCAGCTGGCTGATATGGGGAACTTAGCCCTTGACCTTGGCATTGTTACAAAGCTGAGCTCTAACCAGTTGAGCTAACAGCCAGCCCCCATAGTAAACCTTTAGATAGATCTATTTTATTTCACAGTGAGGGACTATTTGCCTTCTGCTTATACTTTTTTTTTTTTGAAGATTAAATGATATTGCTGCTGAAGAGATTTTCTTGCCTTTCCTTAGGATAGCTCCAGAAAGAAACGTGATAGAGATGATAACTCCTTTGTGGGATCGGATTTTGAGCCATGGGCCAACAAACGGGGTGAAATCCTTGCCCGGTACACGACTACAGAAAAGCTCTCTATTGTGAGTACCAGGAGACTTTCTCACAGGCTCTCTATAAGTTTCTCTATGTCAATGGTAGATGAGAGAAAATGTGCTGATTGGGTTTAAAAAAAAAAGAGGTATTAAGAATTAGAGATGTGGCACAGTTCGGAGGAAGCATTGAAACAACAGAGTCTTATCTTTGGGGGAGATTTGAGCTATGAAGCGAGGAGAGCCCCATGCTGGAGAAGGACAGTGTTGCCCAGTAAGTCCTATATAGCTGGGTTTTCTCCCAGAGCTGAAGGTTCACTATTTCTTTGGGTCGCCACTAGGTGAAGTCATTGGCTTATGCCTGAGGACAGGAATGAAGTGAGAGGTTTACCCTCTACTTGGCAAGTTTCTCCCATAAGGAAAGGTTTAGGAGAGCTGAGACCAACCAAGGGAAAGCAGGTTATTTAGGATTAGGTTCAGTTGCTTATAACTAGAGTCCTCCCTAATGACATAAACAAGAGTGATGCATCTCTCTCCTTATACCAGGAAGAAGTCTGAAGGTGGGTAGTGCAGGGCTGGTACAGCAGCTCCAAGGCCATCAGGGTGTCGGCTCTTTCTGTCTTGCTGCTCTGCAACGTTTAGTGTCGTCTCATGTCCAAGTTGGTGGACAGAAGGAAGAAAGGGAAAGAAAGACGTATCCCCTCCCATTTAAGGAGGCTTTCTGGAATCCACCTCAACACTTCCAGTTGCATTTGTCTTGAAAGTAGTCGGAGGCTGCATGTAGATGCAGGGGAAGTTGTGAAATGTAACAGTGCCCATGTAAAAATCGGGGCTGTGACTAGGCAGGAGGGGATGACCTGAGTGGGCCACTAAGGCTTTGCCACACACCTCTCCTCTCCCTCTTTATCCCAGGGCCTGTACTCGTTAAGCAGAATGAGAGACCAAATTGGTGGACTATTTAAATCTTTTCTTATTGTTTTCTGAATGCATAGACTTAATTTAGAGCAGTGATTCTCAGCCAGGAGTAATTTTATCCCTCAGGAGTCATTTGGCAGTGTCTGGAGACATTTTTGGTTGTCACAACTCTGGTGGTGCTACTGGCAACTAGTGGGTGGAGGCTGGAGATGCTGTTCAGCACCCTACAGTGCACAGAACCGTCCCCCACGACAGTGAGTTACCTGGCCCCAAATGGCAGTAGTGTGGAGGGTGAGAAACCCTGATTTAGGATAAGTTAAAAAATAGTTCTATTGTATGACTCCGCTGTCATATCAAGAATTTTAGTATTTGTTGGCTCACTTTCAGAGCCTTAGATTGAGTAGAAATTTGAATCTCCAGTGGTTTTTAGTGACCCATATTTTCCTTCTTTGAATATATATTTGTCTTTCATTTGGATAAGTAGATGTCTTTGTTGGAAAATGATGGCCATATTGCCTTAGATTTTAGAAATATTAATGAATTTTATATCTTTGCAGAATCTGTTTATGGGATCTGAGAAAGGTAAGATGAATTTTTTATTGTTGTTTTGATGAGAAAATTCTGCCATTACCTTTAATTTAATCTTACAAAGGAAAAAGAAAGCTTGTGTTTTGCAATCCTGATGTTTAATTCAGTTGAAGCTGTTATTTTTTAGATTTGTATAGTCATAGGCTGAAAATACATATTTTTGTTTTCTCTTTATTGTGTTTTTGTTTTGGCAGCTGGCCAGTACGGGGATACTAACCCTTAACCTTGGTGTTAAAACACTGTGCTGTAACCAACTGAGCTAACTGGCCAGCTCCTTAAAATACATATTTAGAGGATGAAGTAAAAAAAGACCAAAGAAGAGGGCTGGCCAGTTAGCTCAGTTGTATAGAGCACAGCCTTTGTAACATGGAGATCAAGGGTTCAGATCCCCATACCACGCAGCTGCAAAAAAAAAGGCCAAAGAGGGTACTAGGAGTAAAACAAAAGCTCGCTGTTTGACTTTAGAGTTACAAAGGTGTAGTCTCCCCCTCGTAGTGCTTCCTCCTCTTGCTGGGGAATTGCTTTAGAGGTCCTTTCCTTTGCCTTAAGTTTTTGTCATTGTGAAAATGCAGATATGCTGGGGAGGGGGTCAACATACTGTGTCATACCCACCACTGTTCCTTGAACACAGCAGTTTTCAATTTCCTCTGCCAGGACACACAGTCTGAAGCTCTGGACCTGGGTGTCTCCATCTGCTGTGCAGCAGGATTACCCGAGGAACTTTGATGTAAATACAGACCACTGGCCCCGACTTGTTGCATTAATTTTATAGGATGGGACCCTGGAATTCCTTTTTTTGAAGCTCCCAGGTGATTCTGGAGCAACTGAACTAGGTCACATACTGCTGGGGTGCAGATCGCTGGCAGGGCAGCTGCAGCTCTCCCCTATTCCCGGCAGGTTGAGACTGTATATTAGAAATCAAGAGGGTGGGAGCATCTTTGTCATGGTTATAACTTTGACCCCAGGCCATAAAAGGTAAATCATACCATCGCATATCCACATATCACTTTGGAAGGACCAAGTAGATTGACAATACCAAGTGCTGGTGAGAATGTAGAGCAGTAGGAACTCTCATACGATGCTGGTGGGAATGTAAAATGACACAACCACTTTGTGGGACACTTTTGCCTTGTTTATTAAATATGAAGATGAGTGCTGTGGTCTGAATGTTTGTGTCCCCCCCAAATTCATATGTTGAAATCGTAACCCCCAAAGTGATGATATTGGGAGATGGGCCCTTTTGGGAAGTTGATTAGGTCATGAGGGTGGAGTCCTCATGAATGGGATTAGTGCCCTTATAAAAGATGCCCAAGGGAGCTCATTCGCCCCTTCGAACCATGTGAGGACACAGCAAGAAGGTACGATCTGTGAACCAGAAAACAAGCCCTCACCAGACACTGAATCTGCCAGCACCTTGATCTTGGCCTCCAGAACTGTGAGAAATGAATTTCTGTTGTTTATATGCTACCCAGTTTATGGTATTTTGTTATAATAGCCAGGACAGATTTTAGACAATGAACCAACCCTTTAATCCAGCAGTTCCGCTGTTAGGGTATCCCCTAGATCACGGGTTGGTAAACTATGTCCTGCAGGCCAAGTCTGGCCCACTGTCTATTTTTATAAATAAAGTTTTATTAGAACACTGTCTTACCAATTTGTTTACATATATCTATGCCTGCTTCTGTGCTATAATAGCAGAGGTAAGTAGTTGCAGTAGAGATTGCGTGACTCACAAAGCCTAAAATATTTGTGTCAGGTCCTTTACAGAAAGAAAGAGTTTTCCAACCCTGCCTTAGATTATAGATATATCTTAAACATCTCTGTGGCTCAAGGACCAGCAACAGTGATGTCACTTGGGAGCTCATTAGAAACATGGAATCTGGGGCCCTGTCCCAGACCTACTGAGTCAGAATCTGCATTTGAACAAATCCTTAAGTGATTCTTGTACAAGTTTGAGAAGCACCGCCCTGCAAAATTCATGCATATTTGAACCAGGAGGCGTGCACAGAAATATTCGTAGCAGCATTGTTTGTAGTAGCCCAAACACTGAGAGTAGAATGAAGAAGAAAATTGGGTTGCGTTCACACAATCAAAAGTACTAAACAGCAAAAAAAGAGTTAACTACAGCTATATGCCACAGGCATGGGTAAGTGGATAAATGTCATGAACCAATGACTATGAATGAAAGCAGCAAGGCAATATACGGCCTGGGTGGTGGTTATAAAGGTTTTATAATTATTTGTTAAAATGTTCATATACATACTTTTCATATGTGGTATATTTCAGAATGAAAGTGAAAGTAGAAACAAGGTACAAAAAGGCAAATTATTTGGAAACTTCATAACTGTTGTAGTTGTCAGTAATTAAATAATTGCACCATGCTGTCAGCTGATCATAGACTTAAACATACGTCAGCACCAGAGCTGTGAAATCAGTGCCTTAAAAGAGAATAAACTTTAGTTCCTACGTGTGAGTTTGGTAGGGAGGAGCCATGTGGACCTCAGAACTATAGCAGCAGTCCCCTTAAGATGGAGGGTTCTGGAATAGGAGGCAGTGGAAGGCATCAGCCTGCTGGCCAAATCACCTTGCTCTGAGGCTGGCTTGTGACCTGGAGTCCTTTTCTTCATTGCTGTCCACTAGTCCCTGCTGATGGCAAGAACTGTGCTGACAGATGCTGGAAGGAGGCACAGCCAGTCCTGCTTGCAGGAAGAGAGGGCTTTCAAGCCCTGGCGTTTCCACCCCTGCGCAGACAGTGAGATGGTTGTTTTGTTAGTATAAGGGCACAACAGTTCTGCACTGTGAGGATGAGTCTGAGAAGGCCTTTTGTTTGAGGAAAACAATGAAATGATGGATTTTTGGCATCTTTATCTGGACCACCTTTCTTTAGGAATAAACAGATGATACAGTGCAAAGTTTGTAAATATCCAAGGTAGTATTTAACCTTTTCAAGGCTGGCCCTGCTGCGCTCCCAGAGGCAGCTTCTAAGTGGCAAATGTTTCTGATGGAACTTTGGTGACATGAGGAAGTTGCTTTCAAAATATCAGAGTTTTCTGTAACGAAATTGTTTTCTGGCATCTTTATTCATGATGAAGTGTAGAGTGAAAGATGCCTTCCATCAGGGAGAAGAGGGGTATTGGTACAAGAGAAATGCCACCTCTGTGACATGAATCCGTTCTATTTAGGCAAAGCTGGGACTGCCACATCAGCAATGTCGGAGAAGGTTCGGACCCGCTTGGAGGAGCTGGATGATTTTGAGGAGGTGAGCAAGACATTTGTTGAGTGCAGGGAGTGGAAGGTGCTTTCATTCCTCTGCCAAGTAAGAGCAATCTCAGTGGCTGCTCTTGGATGAATTCTGGAGCTGCACGTTATACTCTATCCCCCTGAGGCACTGACTCCATCCAGGGAAGGATGCCAGTGCGCATTTGGCTTTGCTCATGGGGACCTGACTTGGGCTGGTTTTCAGAAGGTGTCTTTTCTCATTGTGATGCCTGAGGAAGCCCAGGTCCTCTGGGGACAGTGTCTAACAGTAAAAACCAACTGGAGTCACTCCCCTGCAAAGCAGCCTTGTGCAGTATAAAGACCATACATTGCAACAGAGGCTACACGTGGCCGCTCTGCTGGCTGGATATGGCCCACAGGAATCATTTAATTGGCCTACATGTACTTTGAAAAAATGTGAAAAACTTGCCAAGTCTTAAAAATTGGTACATTTGATAGACAAATGCAGATTTCTGGCTTTTCCTGCAAAATTCCACCTGACAGCTGTGGGCCCATATTTTTGCATTTGACCAGGTCATGCTCCATATTGGTTAACACAGTCCTGCCTGTCCTGATTCGCTTACAAGCATTACTAGCCTGGCCCCTGGAGACAGTTGAGTTGTGTCCTCTAGAATATTATTTTAAGAAGCAGCATGGCAAGGTGGGTAAGAGGACAGACTCTGGAGCCAGACTGCTTAGGTTTGAAGCCCAGCTCCACCCTTTGGTAATTCTGTGATTTTGGGCGAGGTGTTTAACTGCTCCATGCCTCCGTTTACTTGTCAGTAAAATGGGAATGATAAACAGTATCTACCCAGAAGGTTGTTACAGGGATTAAATGAGTTAATGTGTATGAAGTGCTTAGAACGGCACCCAACATGTGGCATGTGCTGTGCACATTTAGCTGCTGTTGCCATTGTTTTCCTGAGTCTAGAGTCTGTGGCTAGACTGCTTACTAACAGGGTGGTCTTGGGACTTCACCTGTCCTGTACCTGTTCCTTCATCTAGAAAATGAGGAGGAAGGATGGTTGGATGGTTGTGTGGATTGAATGAGAGTGCTTTGAAACCACAAAGGGCCATGTCATGGCAGTTGCCCCAGCCCTGTTCTGCCTCTTGCCCCTTGGTGCTGGGTCCTCCCAGCTCTGAGACCAGAGTGCTGGGTGGTCAGCAGAGTCCAGTAGTCTGATATCTTATTTCCTAAGTCAGAAATGACACATTTTGAGTTGGAGTACTCAAGAGCCTCAGTGTGCACATCATCAGCCAACCTTGGCTGGTAGTCAGGACATTGCTGAGGGCTTTCATCAAAGCTCTTCAGTCTGTGAGTATCTGAAAGTCACTGGATCTGGCTTAAGTTGAAAATAGGGGCTGTATGGGGAGGAGACAGGAGCACTGCCCCTAACCCAAGGGCACTGGCCTGGAACCAGGAACTGAAGAGCCACCCTCTGGCCTCTGGCATGGCAGCTGTCCTCTCTCTCTCTCAGTTCTGTGTAGCTCCTTGTTGCTGATTCTCTCTCTAGTTTTCCTTCATTTTTTTTTTTTTTTCACTTGATCTCAGCCAAAAGGCCAAGAAGCAATTCATTTTTTTTATGCAGGCTGGTTTCCATGCTTCTCCCTGCACACAGCAATAGTTCCCTGTCCTATGGCTTCAGGTTAATATATGTTAGTAAGGATAAGGGTAAGTTATGTTGTAGTAACACATAAACTCCCAAATCTCAGTGGTTTAATTTTTTTTTTTTCGTTAAATTCAGTGGTTTAATATGACATAGGTTTGTTTCTTGCTCACATAACACACCAGGTGCAGGTGACACCCATAGCACCCTCTTGTGATGCTGCCATATTGACATTTGGCTTCCAAAGTTGTCACAGCAGGGACTGAAGGGAGGGTAATTTTTCCCTCTGTGAATGGACACATGCCACTGTGCTTACAGTCCATTCACCCAAACTCATCACGTGGTTCCTCCTACTGCAAAGGGGCAGGGAAGTCCCTACCTCATAGTTCAAGTGACCAGTTGGGATCAGTCCAAATTCCTTGAACCTTCTACTCTTATTTCTTTAAGAGTTGTTCATTTTGGATTCCAGGAAATGCACGTATAAGAAGGTTTGGTTCCTGGTCTCCTCAGGAGTGTTAGCATGACCCTCACTCCTGTGAGCTGTGTGAATAGCCTCTTAATGATAGCTGAGGATTAAGCAGCACTTTCTATGGGCCAGGTACTGTGCCAAGTCTTAACCTACATTGTCATTTCAGCCATGGGATGATCTTGCTCTCTTCTTCTTGCCATGGGGTTTTGCTGTGGTCTTCCCTCTGTCCTGAATATTCTCTCCCTGGTTTAGTTAACCACCCCCCCTGCCCCGTGTCTAGTTAACACCTATACTCCACCTAAAGTGTGTCTCAAGCACCGCTTCCTCCAACTAGCCATTCCTGACCACCCAGTCTACAGTCCATTCCTTTGTTACCATATTTCTTTTATTCTGAGATGAATTTTTCCTCTCAGGTTTGAATATCTCTGAAATAGAGGTGTTTCTCTCAACTGGTGCAGGTCAGTGATCAGCGTATTTTTCTTAGTGGCACCTGGAACAGTTGTACTTCTTTCAATGGACACCTCAGATTCAATGAACTATATGTGTCCTCATAGAATTGTGTTTCCTCCTGGGCATTTATATCAGTTTGTGGTCATGTCCATCTCGTCCTCAGTACCTTAAGTTTCATTAGTGCAGAAATAATGTCTGTTTGCTTGAGCATCTTGAACAAAAGTGTCTTTGTGTTTTGGGCAGCTGGTACCATGCCTGGCACACGGTAAGGAGGTAAGTACTGCTATCCCTATTCACATATGAGGCTAGGGAGGAAAGTGGCTCACCCAGAATCCCACAGCCAGTGAGTGGCTGAGCTGAGAGGTAGCTTAGGTCTGACTTGCCTCTAAGGCCAGTCTCTCAACCATTGCACTCTGCCCATCTTTTGCAGAAAATTCAAAAACCTCTTTGATTGTAAAACAAAACTGTCAATCCTGGTGGGGAGATGAGGAGTATTTGGAGACTGAAGCTCAGCCAATACTCAGTATTCTTCATAGGAGTGGTGGTCGAACAGTGTTTTTTCTTCTGTGTCTATACCGTCTACTTTCTTCCCACAGGGATCCCAAAAGGAGTTGTTGAATTTGACTCAGCAGGATTATGTGAACCGCATAGAGGAGCTCAACCAGTCGCTGAAGGATGCCTGGGCCTCGGACCAGAAAGTGAAGGCTCTGAAAATAGTCATACAGGTCAGGCTAGTGATTTCCCACCCCCTAAAAAATTTTCTATGTAAAAGTCCTTTGTTTGTAATTAGGTTTTCCAAGGCCTGCCTTCAGGGTCTCACCCTCATTTTTTCATCCCTTGCATTTTCACATACTTCCTCTGAAGGGCTAGGACTGTGAACCTGTGTTTTTATTAAATGGCTAATCCCACGGCCACCATGTGCAGCAGCACAGGTTGCACACTACACAATTCCAGGAAGCACTGTTCCCCCTAGATTACAGAATTAATGATACTCCCTGGGTTGTGTAGTACATTGACCTTGGTACAACCCCTGAGACGTTTATGATTTGTACACACTAAAGATTGAGCAGCTGTCTTTTGGGTTTCCTTGACCAGATTGGCTTGGTATCTTTGGAATTAATGGTTATGTGTCTCTGATGTATGTATTTTTAAGACATACTCTGCATAATTATTTGATGAAGAAAACACGTTTACAGTATTACATGTGGTACATTTGTTGAATCCTTTTTTTTTTTTTTTTTTGGTGAGTTTATTGATCCAATGACAACTCTTGGATCACAAGAGCAATTCCTGTAAGGAAAACAGCTTACTCTGTTTCTTGGCCCTAAAGATCATCCTGTCTTGAAAACACATGCTCAGAAGTACACTGTAAAAGCAATAACACATGCTTGATCATTTTCAGAGCGGAGTTAAAGGATTTCTGAACAGCCGTTTGAGTTCAAAAGGACAAATCCCATTCTTCTTTGATGTCATGATAATGTGACACTTGTTTTCTCACCTGTTTCTTGTGAGAGATGGTTAGGAGAGTCTGGGAGTCTTTACACAGGACACTTGAAGTCTTTTAAGATGACTCCTTGTATGGCAGGGGTGATTTTTTTCAGTGTTTTCTGACAGGAGGCAAACCCAAGCCCATTGCTCTTCAATCACTGCTGTTAGTTTACAAAGTAAATACTCCTGAAGAATGGTCCTCTCATCCTAGATGCACGTGATGGGATTGCTCGCTGAGTGGCTCAAGTGAGAAGCTATCTGAACTAACAGCTGCCTCTTCAAAATGTTTTCATTGGCAGCATCTCCCCATAGATTATTATAGTATAGAACTGTGACTTCTAAGAGTTTTACATCTGGAGGAGATTTGATTCATGTTTTCTCAAACAAAATCACAAGAGTGTTTAATTAACTCCACATCTGGTTAATAGTAATGATTCTAAAATACTTTAAAGACTGTCTTCTTTACCCAAAGAGATAATCAAGATATAGAGTATGGAGAAATAAGCACAGTTTATCTTATTCTGCAGTGAAGTTTTTTGGGGGGATGAGGTTTGGCTGCTTTATTGAGGTATATTTTGCATATAAAGTCCACCCATTGTAAGTATATAATTCAGTGATTTTTAGTAAATTTACAGAGTTGTGCAACTATCATGCAACCCACTTTTAGAACATTTTCATAACTTCCCCCAAATTCCCTCGAGCCTGTTTGTGGTCAAACCCCACTGCCACACCCAGCTCTAGAAAACCACTGATCTGCTTTCCGACTCTATAAATCTGCCTTTCCTAGATGTTTCATATAAAAGGGATCATTAAATATGTAATCTTTTGCATCTGGCTTTTTTCACTTAGCATAGTGTTTTTGAGGTTCCTCCATGTTGTAGCATGTGTCTGCAGTCAGCTCCCCCATCTGTGGATTCTACATCTGTGGATTCAACCAACTGCAGATTGAAATATTTGGGGGGAAAAATTACATCTGTACTGAGCATGTACAGACTCTTTTCTTGTCATATTCATTAAACAATATAGTATAACAACTATTTACCTAGCATTTACATTGAATTAGGTATTATAAATAACCTAGAGATGATTTAAATTACACAGGAGGATGTGCATAGGTTATATGCAAATACTATGGCATTTTATATCAGGGACTTGAGCATTTGCAGATTTTGGTATTTGAGGAAAGTTCTGGAACCAATCTCGCACAGATATTGAGGGACGACTATGTTTTGTTCCTTTTTACTGCTGAATAGTATTTCATTGTGTGGATAACCACATTTTGTTTGCCCATTGGCAAGTTGATGGACATTTGGGTTGTTTCCACTCTCTGGCTCTTTCTGAGTAACGCTGCTATGAGCATTTATATACAAGTCTTTGTGTGGACTTATGTTTCCATTTCTCTTGGGTAAATTCCTAGGAATGGAATTGCTTTATCATATGGTGAGTTTAAATTTAACTTGTTGAGAAACTGCCAAACAGCTTTCCAAAATGACTGTGCCACTTACATTCCTACCAGCAGTTTGTGAGCATTCCAGTTCCTCCACGTCCTCTCCAACACTCATCATTGTCTGTCTTTTTTATTATAACCATCCTAGTGGGTTTGAAGTGGTTGTTGTGGTTTTAATTTATATATCCCTAATAATTAATGATGTTGAACATTTTTTCATATTTGTATTGGCCATCTGTATATTTTCAGTGAAATATCTATTCAAGGCCCACCCATTTTTTTTAATTGTGTTATCTTCTTGTTGAGTTGTAGTAATTCTTTATATAGTCTTGATATAGGTTCTTTATCAAGTATATGATCTCCTAGGCTGTGTCTTATCTTTTAATTCTCATAATGCTGTCTTTTGAAGTGCAGAAGTTTTTAATTTTAACAAAGTCTCATTCATCAATTTTCTCGTTTTAGCTCATGTTTTTGAAGTTGTATCTGAGAACTCTTTGCCCAACTCAAGGTCATGAGAATTTTCTCCTATGTTTTCATATAGAAATTTTATAGTCTTAGCACTTATATTTAGGTTTAGGGTCTATTTTGAATTAATTTTTGTGTATGATATGAGGTAAGGGTCTAAGTTTAATTTTTCCTATGTGTATGTGCAGTTCCAACAGCATTTGCTGAAAACTATCATTTTCCCTATTGAATTATCTTGGTACTTTTATCAAAAATAAATTGACCATAAATGTAAGGGTTTATTTGTGAATTCTCAATGTTTATTCCATTGATCTTTAAGTCTATCCTTATGCCAGTTCCACACTGTCTTGATTACTGTATCATTATAGTAAGTCTCAAAACTGGTTAGTATAAGTCCTTTAACTTTGTTGTCCTTTTTAAAAATTGTTTTGGCTATTCTGGGTCCTTTACATTTCTGTATGAATTTTAGGACCAGTTTGTCAATTTCTATAAGAAAAACCCTTCGGGGATTTTGACAGTGATTGCATTGAGTATAAAATAGTCTTCTGATGCATAAATTATTCCATCTGTAAATCGGTTCTTTCCTTTTCTTTTTTTATTATTATGAAAGTCGTTGCTGTGAACACTCTTGGACATGTCTGCTGGTGCCCATATAAAGCATTTCTCTAATTAAGGGCACATACCTAAGAGTGGAATTGCTTGGTCTCAGGCTGTGTGCCTTTTCAGTTTTACCAGATAATGTTAGCCTATGTTCCACAGTAGCTGTGGCAGTGGGAGAATGAGAATCTGTGCTATTCAACATTCTGCCACCATTTGGTATGAGCAGACTTTCTATTTTAATTTTCCAGTTTAGGAGGTAATAAGATCATATATTATTGTGGCTTTAATTTGCAATTCCCTTATTACTAATAAAATTGAACATCTTTTCACATGTTTGTAGGACATTGGGATTTCCTTTTCTGTAAAATGCCTTTTCTGTAAAATGCCTTTTTCTTTTGCCCATTTTTCCATTATGTTATTTGTATTTTTCTTACTGAGTTTTAGGATTTTTAAAATATATTCTGGATAGTAATGGTCTCCTTCCTTCCCTCCTTTCTTCCTTAGAACTCAGCCACAGGTCATCTTTTAATTTATCCATTTGTTCTGGTTATTCAAATACATATTTTTTAAAATCTTAATTTTAGAAACTACTAGTGTTCTTCTAGAATTTTGCTAATTGGAAGCAAATGAGAAACACCCAATTGGTATTTTTCCACCAATGTTAGTAATAACATGTTAGTTTGATAGCATGTATTTCAGGTATAGTAATTTATCAGTCGGTTTTTCAGTAAATGTTTATAGCAATGATTTTCAACCTTGGCTGTACGTTAGAATCATTTGGGAGCTTTAAAAAATCCCACTGTCCAAGCTGCACCCCAGACCAGTTTAATCAGAGTCTAGGGGGTGGGACCCAGACCCAGTAATGGGACCCAGGCACCATTACTTTTAAAAGTTCCCCAGATGATTCCAAAGTTGAGAACAGTTAATTTATAGGATGCTTATTCCATTCAGAGCTACAGATTTGGGGTGATATATGAACCAAGTGTTTCTAACCTAGTTTGTGCATAGCAATCACCCAAAGCCCTTGTTAAAAATACCGATTCCCTGCTGCTTCTGACTAGAGATTTTGACCAGTAGGTTTGGTGTGGAGCAGAGAATTTGTATTTTAACACACACTATCAGACAAGTTTAGGAAACTGTATCAAGGCTTTAAAAATGGTGGCATCCTCAAAATAGTAATTTAAAAGATAATTTCAATTCATAAGATTATTATGGCTTTAACAGGATTAAAAAAAATTCTGGTTCCTGTTGTCCTTTATAAGATATATGTTCTGTAAAGCCAGCTTGGGAGAAAATCAGTGCACAGATGTTGGGGAAGCCCCAGCTGTGTTTAATTTGAAATCTTCTGTTTGAATTTGCTCTCTTGCCTCAGCAGCAGGCAGTAACTCATCTCTGAGTGGCTCTGCATGTGAGGTTGTGAGTAGGGACCCAGGAGATGTCACATCCCTAGGAACTGAGAGTTGTGTATTGCAAACAGTCTCTAGGATCCAGAGTTGGTTGTTTTTCCAGTCCTGAAATCTTATGGGACAATTGTTTAAATTGGAACTCTCATAAAGGGCATACGAAAATCACAAAGCGAGGCATCAGGAAATGGAATTTCCATGTGCATCCAAATGCCACGTTTGGTGTCAGCACCATTGTTTTAACAGCTTACATCTTTTCTCCCCAAATAACATCTGGGCTGAAAGAGGATGTTTCACAAATCAGACACATTGTTTACTTTTAGGAGTGTAATGCTAACGAGAAACTTGGTGAGTCCAACAATTTAGATATTGGGTAACAACCCCAAACTGAAAACACATGTCAGCCTAACTCTTGACATGGTGACTGTTCTAACCATTCTCTGCATATTGGGGATGCATATTGGAGGACCCTTTTTAAATATCCAAAAATTTTTTATTTTTAACTGACATTTTGCTAACTGAGTGTCAGCCATTGGAATGATAAAATATAGCAAAGTTATTTAATTTCTCATGTTGACTTTTGAATGTGTGAAGACTTTAGGGCATTACATTTGGTTCTTCAATGTAAAGTAGCTTTTTTGTTTCTGATTATAAAAGGTGACATAATCTGGGGTGTTTGGAGCCATGTTGTGTGGTGGCCATCTTCCCTTAAGAGTCCTGAACGTGTCAGTGGCCCTGTGGCATGGGTGAGAGTGTAGGGATTGACCAATTTCCTGCAAAGCTGAAATGTTCCCAGTGTTGAAGATCATTCCAGGGTAGCATGTACTCTTTGAAGCTTGCCATGCTTCCTTTTAGAGGGAAATTCAGGAGTGAGTATACATAATCCAGTTAAGTTTTTTTTTTTTTTTTTTTCCTTTTTGTTTTTTTTCGTGACCGGCAACGGATCGCAACCCTCAGTGTCGCACCCGTACCAGACCGGGACCGGCAACGGGATCGCAACCCTCGGTGTTGCACCCGCACCTTGCTCAGCCAGTGAGCGGTCGGTCTGTATGTGGGATCCGAACCCTCGGCGGGAGCGCCGCCGTGCTCCCAAGCTGCACACTGTAGCAGTGCGCCACCGGGCCGGCCCCATAATCCAGTTAAGTTTAAGAAGCCTTGGAGATTTACTTATGAGGCCGTGTTATCGAAAAGAACATTTAAGAATCCAGACAACCCTGAGAGAGACCAGAAGAAGCCAGGCTGGAAAGCAGTTGGAACAAAAGTTGGGTCACCTGAGAGGACTGTGACAGGAGACTGTGACAGGACTGTGTGTCATTCACTTCTCTCTGTCTTTGAGTGCTGGTTCTGGTTCAGTGTATGAGTGGGACCATTCTGGACAAGACTTCCTCGGTCCTGTGGCTTTACTGGAGCAAGGTGATAGTGGCTTTCCTTAAGAGGCTGTGTTGTGAGAAGAGCTGGGCCTCCTTTGTCAAAAGCACATGGTTTTGCTTATCATTATATACCAGTGCCTAGCACATTCTTAACTTATTTATAGAAATCATTAATTTTCCAGGTCTGGAGTGTCCCAACCAAGTCAGACCTGCCAGAGTGAATTTTCTTTTTTCTCTCTTTCTAGTGTTCAAAGCTTCTTTCAGACACCAGCGTTATTCAGTTCTACCCAAGCAAATTTGTCCTCATCACCGACATACTTGATACGTTTGGTAAGTACCAGTCATACTCATCTTAGATCTAGGAAATGTGTCTGTTTGTCAGGAGCTGGGTGGTAGAGTTGCTTTAAAATAGGTTCTGCTGTGGTTTAAGTAATTTGGTAAGTTGTGAGGGAGAGCAAACCATCCCCCCACACCCATGAACAAGGGTGCTGTTTTTGAAAGAATCTTAAATTTTTTTTTTCTAATCTTCTGATAGGCTAGGCAAGTGAGCGGGGCAAGTTATGGAGCTGCTAGGCTCCTGTCTAAACCAGCTCCCTCATGATGTCCATGTCCTGGGCATCTGACACTACCTCTATTCAGAGCTGAACTTAGCATCTCTTCCCAGCCTTTTCCCTACCCCCATGGGGTTCTGTCTCAGGAAGTGGCACTGCTGTGTACCCAGTTGCCCAGGCTGGAAACCTGAGAGTGTTCTCTCTTATGCTCATATCCAGTAACCAAGTTCTTCAGCCTCTTAAGTCTCTCCCCACTGTGTCCATTTTTCTCCGTCTTCACTTAATCCTAGCTACAGTCTTCTCCTGCCTGGGTGACAGCTGCTGTCACTATGAGGTCTTCCTCCACCACTGGGGCTGCCCCTAGTCCCACACTCCACACCACAGGCAGAATGATATTTTGAAGCCTGGTAGAAAGGTCTAGACTGAAGAGAATAACCTGGAAGAGCAGGAGGCCCTTGTGCTACTTGGCAGTGGTCATTGGCCAGAACATCATGCCTCTAACAGTTTGCTTAAACCATGCAGCTCTCTGATCTGTACGTGGCATTCAGCAGCGAGGTGCCCCTCAAGATCTAGGAAACAGGGTCGCTTTCAGAGAGCTGAACACATAGGAGATCAAAACAGACATTCACTGTCTTACCAAGGAGAGAACAGTGGGTTCTCAAACGAGCAAGTCTTGTCTGTTCAGGAGATGGGGACCTGAGTGTACTAGCTAAAACAGAAAATCTAAATAGTTTGGAAAAGGGGGTATTTATTGGCTTATGCTTAAAAGTCCATAGGTAGTTTCTGGCTTCAGGTACTGCTGGATCCAGGAACTCAAATATTGTCATCAGGACCTTGTCTCTCTCTAGTACTTTCCCTCAGGCTGTCTTCATTCTCAAGCTTTACAAGTTACTTTCAGCTTCTGTCCGCTTTACTGCTGGTGGTCCCAGTGCAAGGAAAGAGCTTCTTTCTCCAAGCATTCCAACAGAAGTCCCAGAATTCCATCTCACTGGCTCTGCTTGGGTCACATGTCAGTTCCTGATCCAGTTGTGATATTTGGGGGATGAAATACACTGATTATCCAGGCCTGGATCACCCCAAAAGGAAAGAGGTGATGCAGTTACCCAGAAGAAAGGGGAGTGGGTGCTAACTGGGCAAGAAGAAATGTCACAGCTGAAAGATAGGACCTGCTGGGTTCAGATGACCTGGAGAGGTAGTGTCAGGCACTCTGCTGGGCAGTGGGGATATACCAGCAAATTGACGAGACGGAAGTCACTTCCTTGGTGGTGCTTATGTTCCAGTAAAAGATAGAGAATTGACAGAACGACTAAGTCTACCCAAGTGTATGTTAGGTGATGGTCAGTGCTATGGAGAACAAACAAACAGGGTGGGGTGAAGGGGAGCGGAGGGAACTGGGTGAGGGACCCGGGGGTGGGAGCATGCCCAGCAAGTATAAAGAACTGTGAAGAGGCCAGGGTAGCTGGAGTGGGTGAGCAGGTGAGGAGAAGGGCAGGAGCTGACATGGCCAGAGACATAGTGGGACTCTGGGCTGCTGGAAAGACTCTGAGGGCTTGAGGAGCCACCTCTTCCCTTTTGGGGTGATCCAGGCCTGGATAATCAGGAGCAGAGGAGGGAGGCGATCTGATCTGGGTTTTAGCAGACTCCCTCTGGCTGCTGTGTTGAGACTAGACTGTAGGGACAGGGTGGAGGAGGCAGCATGGCTAGGACTTCTGGTGAGAGGTGAATGTGGCATGGCCCCAGGAAGGCCATGGAGACACAAGGAGCTGTCCGGAACGGATGGGCAGGCTCTCAGGATGGAGGTCAAGTCATACACTACTCGAGCCTCGACTTGCTTTTGCACACAAACTGCCTGTAGGGAGCAAGGACATCAATCAGCTATGTCTGGTTCTCCCGTCAGTCCTGTTTATCCTGTTGAATTAGCACATTGGCCTTCTGGTTTCCCTCACCTGCCTCCTGCAAATTTCTTTTGCATGAGTCAGCATACTGGCTCGAGACTAGCTCTGGGACATGGTGAGATACAGTTTCCACCCTGCAAGGTTGGCCAGACCCAATCAGTGCATTCACCTTGCGAGAACTTTGGATGGCTACTCTGCTTCTCCCCACTACCCCTGCTGGTGGCACCCAGCCCCACACCTCAGCAAGCAGGTCATAGTGCAGATGTCTGCCATCCTTGGGCCGCACTGTTCTAGGTGCTTTACAGATGTTAAGTGACGTAGTCTACATAACAGCCCAATGAGGTAGGGCCTGGTGTTATCTACATTTTATAGAGGAGGAGCCTGAGGCACAGAGAAGTAATGTATCTTGCCCAAGGTCACCTGTTTAATGAGTGGCAGAGCTGGGACAAAATTCACAAAAACTCACAGTTTGAGTCCCAAGTTGAGCTGGGACTCAAACTTGGCTCTTTCCACAGTCAAAGCACCTGCTTTATTTCTGTTGTACATTGACATTGCTCATGGGGGATGTTCCGCACTCCACGAAAACTATGAACGCGTATCCCTTCGACCCAGCAATTTCACCTCTGGGAATTCATCTTATTTGTAATAGTAAAAGATTGGAAACAACCCAAGTGGCCATCAGTAGGAAACCAGTTGAATAAATTATGGTGTGTCTACATAATGTGTAGGAATGAATGAGAAATGAGGACAAGGAACGCCCTGCAGGTGTATTGTCAAGTGGGAGAGTCAGGATGCAGAACTGCTATGGAGTGTGTTACTTTTTGTGTAAAAAATTCACAAATATAAGTTCATATTCACTGTGTTAGCCTAAAGGAACGTTAGAAACTACCCAAGAAACTAACAGAAGTGGTTGCTCTCAGGAGGTGGTCAGGGCAATGAGGAGGACGGGATTAGAAACTTCACTCTGTACCTTCGTTGTGAGTTTTTGTGAATTTTGAACTGTGGGCATGTTTTACCTATTCAAGACCAAATGTTCAAAGGACCCACTTTCAGCACTCCCTGAAGTCCCCTGTCCTTCCTGTCCACTTCGGAGCGGTGTTCTCAGGGGTGCTGTTGTCTGGATCTGTTGTGAACAATATTCCTCAGGACTATTGAGGCAGCCTGCATTGACAGGTGCTCAAGCAGACTTTGTTGTGCTCTGGGGTAACTAGTTTTCACTTTTTACAAAAGGAGTGGAAGCCTACCTTGCCTGGGTGGCAATCTGGAGTCCTGAGGTCAGTCTTTTCATGCACTGTCATCACTCTCTGCTCATAAGAAGATACATGTCGGTTCAGGGGCAGGTGCTGAATGGTTGTCGTCATCGTAGACAGAGGGTCGGGGCATCTTGCTGTGCAGGGACACAGGATGCAGCCTGGGCACCCACAGGGTGGCATGCACAATGGGAAATGTGTGCCTGGTTTTGGTTGGGTTTTCACTACAGGCAGCAGGCACAGATGTGGGCTTCCGGCTTCCGTGCTTGACTCTCCTTCTTCAGGGTTGTGGGAACTTCAGCCTCAGTTTCTTCACCCTATGAAATGGGATTATCATAGACCCTGCCTCCAAGGGCTTCTGGAGAGAATTAAATGAGAGTATGTGTAGGAAGCCTGCAGTGGTTTTCCCCTTCTCAGAGCTTGCTGGCAGGATCAGAGTAAACATCTTTGAATAGTTCCTGGGACAAAAAAGTGCTCAGAAAATGGTAGCTGTTATCACTGTTGTTTATCTATTTTAGTGTCCTTGATTTATAAGAAAGTGAATCAAGAAAGGAAATAAATCTAGGATCAGGTATTATTTCTTCAGACAGTTGTTCACTAACTTAACAAAAGAAAAATAGCTTGTTTGGGCAAAAATGATTTTGTAGTTAAAGGTCTCTTAGAATATGAAGGTGAAATATAAAAATTATATATATATATTTTCTTAAAGAAGGCTAGAGAGATGGCAAGCTTTTTGTGTAGAAAGTAAAGGTATTTCGTGCTAAGTCCATTCCCTGCACCGTAGGGGTGAGAAATTACTCAGCTGTCCAGCGTGGCTTGTTCTGTCATAATCTGAGGTAAAACTGCACACAGCCCCAATGCTAGGGTATTGCAGGCATCACAGGGAAGGCCTCTTTGCAACAGGTGTGGCTGCTGTGTGGAGCCCATGGCCCCAGGTAACAAAAACATGTCCTGGCAGGAGGAAAAAGGCAGGTGGCTTTGAGAACTGGGGCTGGTTCTCTAAGGCTTCCTGGAGCTTCTAAGTGGAACTGATGTTTTGGAGCAGCACTTCTCATCCTTGGCTGCATGTTGAAGTCACCTGGGGAGCTTTAAAAACATTCCCAGTGTCCCAGCTGCACCCCAGACCCTTTATATCAGAACTTCTGAGGACAGACACAGACATTCACATATTTTTACGAGCCCCAGATGCTCTGAGTGCACCAACAGGTTTGAGAAACACTGTTTTAGAGGAAGGAGGGAGGCTTATTGCTGTTTCTGGAGATCCTAGATCCGAGACAAGTTTTAGCTCAGAGGTGTACTGGCATCTGCCTAAATCAGTGGTTCTCACACTACAGCATGTATAAAGATTTCACAGGGAGGTTATTCAAAATTCATATTCCTAGACCTCACTCTCTAAAATAATCCTTTTCAGAAGCTCTAAAGTGGGCCTCAGGAATGTTAATTTTCAACAAGTCTTTGGGTGATTTTAATGCAGGTAGTCCACACTGGGAGAGGCACCTAGGTGGTACCTCTTAGCATGGCTGGCTTCCTTCACTTAATCCTAACCTTGTGTCATCTTGTGGTGAGATCATTTGTTCCCATGTTCTTTGACCAGAAATGATCCTTGTAACTTTCCTGTCTCTTCTTCCATGTATGGGCAGGATGTGTTGTTGTTTACTGCCCTCAATGATGGGGTTATGGAAAAATTAACAGAAGAAAATACTTTTAAATTGAAGGTGAATTAGGAGCATTCAGTAAATGAATAAGAACTGTAATTTTTACCCCCTCTATATTGGTAACATTTTCCAAAATACATGCACAGAATAAATAAAGCTTTTTCTTCTACTTTAAGGCTCCAGACTGCCTACCTGTTTTGTGGAACACAGCCATGTCCATTCGTTTACATATTGTCTATGGCTGCTTTTATGCTACAGTGGCAAAGTTGAGTAGTTGCAACAGTGACCTATGACCTACAAAAGCTAACATGTTCATTCACTTATCCAAAACATATTGAGTACCCAGTATATGCCAAGCATTGATCAGATACTGGGGATATGTCAGTGAATAAAACAGGCACAAATCTCTGCCCTCATGGAGCTTGCATTCCAGTTGGATCTTAAGTTCTGATGCTTCCAGGCACCTGGCAGGTCATATCAATGAGTAAAGCATGCTGACGATGAGGGACAATAGGGGGCAGTGGAGACTGGCAAATGGGGTACTGTATATGCCATTTCACAAGGTAGCTGCTGATCCGCACTAGCTGTGTGTTACCCTATAGGGATATGAGCACATTTTTGGCACATCTTATGTAAAGAATCAGGAAATCTGGTTTTTCATGTGAATTCGCCCAGTTTTTACGTATTGATAACTCATTCAAAAAATGTTAAAACACTTTGTGGTTCAAACAAAACTGGTCCAGCCTCTGGGCTGCCCATTTTTACCTCTGTTGAGAGAATGGAGATTCTTGAGGCTCCTTTGGCCTTTCAGTTAAGACTCCAGAGGGTAACATGGTCACTTTCCTGCCTCTTTCAGAAAGTAAAATCCCCTATTTCATTTATTTTATTTTATTTTATTTTATTTATTTATTTATTTATTTATTTTTTATTTTGTCAATATACACTGTATATGATTATTATGGCCCGTCACCGACACCTCCCTCCCTCCTCCCTCTCTCCCCTCCCCCCCAAGAATGTCCTTTGCGTTTGCTTGTTGTAACAACTTCATGGAAGTATAGTTGTTATATCTTCTTCCCCACCCCACCCCCCTCCGGTTTTTTGTGTGTGTGTGTGTGTGTGTGTGTGTGTGTGTGTGTGTGTGTGTGTATGTGGGTGAATTAGTTTGTTTGTTTTTCTTTTTTTTTTTTTTTAGCTCCCACCAATGAGTGAGAACATGTGGAATTTCTTTTTCTCTGCCTGACTCGTTTCACTCAATATTATTCTCTCAAGGTCCATCCATGTTGTTGCAAATGGCAGTATCTCATTAGTTTTTATAGCTCAACCCTATTTCATTTAAAATAAATAAATAAATAAATTTTTTTAAAAAAGAAGTGTTGCTTAAAATTTGTCCCACTAGGTGGCAGCATACTATCACAAGTAAAAGCGTGCCTGGGAGATACCTCTTGTCCCTAATTAACAAATGTTTATTTAGTGTTTGCTCCTGAAGAGTGTGGTGCTAACACCATCTGTCCTTCTCCCTGCAGGAAAACTTGTGTATGAGCGCATCTTTTCCATGTGTATGGACAACCGCAGTGTCTTACCAGGTAATGTCATGGCCATTCTGTGATGTCATTCTGCCCTGCAGTCAGGATTAGAAGGTTTTTATCAAGTCAAGATGTATTGAGACCCGATAAGTTTTTAAAATTGGTGTATTAAAAGTAAAAGAAACACCTTTGAAGATTTCTGATCATCTCAGTCTTCTAAAAATATTAGGTTTTCATATGGGCCTGTCTAGGAATTTGGGCAAGTAATTTGAGTCTGCAAGAATGAAAAAGTACCACAGTTAGATTCTGCTGAATTTTCAGACCAATTGACTTTCTTCTGCTGCTTAACATTTTAATGTTTTCTCTACACATCTTTCTTAAGGAGCAAATTTTTAAAAAAAACAGCTTTATATATATTAAAAAACAAAATTTTTAAAGAAACAACTATATATATAGTTATATGTATTAAAAAATAACTTTATATATATTAAATCAATAACAACAGCTGCCTTGACTCTACAATCTATTCTCAAGTGCTGTTTGCATTAAATTTATTTATTTATTTATTTATTAATTTTTTCCTTTTTGTCTTTTTTACTGACTGGTAACGGGATCGCAACCCTCGGTGTCGCGCCCGCACCGGGGACCGGCAACGGGATCGCAACCCTCGGTGTTGCGCCCGCACCGCACTCAACCAGTGAGCGGGAACCGGTCTCCACATGGGATCCGAACCCTCGGCGGGAGCGCCTCCGCGCTCCCAGGCGGCGCACTCTCCAGTGCGCCACCGGGCAGCCCTGCATTAAATTTATTGCCTATCAATTTTAAATTCTCAGGAGGTTATAATGGGACAAGTGGATGATGAATTTCATTTGCCATATAAATGACGATGATGATGTGACTGGCAATGCAGGACTCTGTGGCAGTTTCCTTTTCCTTTCCCTTCTTTTAACTTGCAAGCGCTGCTGTAAGGAGACATCCTCATCCGTACAGGCTAGAGTGACCAGCCTGTTCCATCCTCACTCTACCTCCATCTCCTCCTGGTAGTGGTACTTCCCCAGGAGATGAAGAGAAGGTGTCAGTGACAATAACCCATAATTTAACCTTCCTTCACTGACTATATGAGTACAAACAACATTTTAGGGCCAATTAAGGAAAAATTACTAATAACTGACTCCCTACCTAAACTCTAGAAGTTCAAAATAAAAGGCTGTTTTCGTATTCACTTCCAGTCCTTGTCTAAATATATTAATTTGCCCTTTTATCACTGAAATTCTTCCCTCCCCAAATATCTATTTTTTTCCCTTGAGCAATGCAAATCAGGCTTTTGGGTTTTTTGCAGATGATTTCATCATTATTTCTTTTCTTGCAAGGGTTGACCGGTTGGTTAGAGCACAGTGTTACAACACCAAGGTCAAGGGATTGATCCCCACCCCTGTCGCAGCCAGCTGCCAAAAAAAACCAGTTAAAATCTTTATCTGCATGTGTTTTTTCTGGTTCCAAAAACCTGAAAAGGAAAGGGGCAGACTTTTCTCAAGATGTCGGTGATCTGGGGAATGACTCTTAACTATAATTATGTAGAAAGCTTTTGAAATCTACTGTACAGAATTCTGCCTAGAGAAGTTATGTATAAAGAGAAATTCATGACATTTGTTCTCATTCTTTCCATTCGAATCAAGTTCTGACTAGTGAATTTAATACATGAGCTCGTTGCCTTCAGGAGTTTTAACTAAGGTATAGTTCTTATGAGTTCAGAAAGATAGCAGTGTCTTTTGGGGTCATAAAGAGTGTGCACTACCAGATGTGGTCATTTCTTCCCAACCTTTCTTAATCCAGCGTATATGTGAAGAGCCCATCTACTCTGAGTGATAGAATCATTTTATTTTGAGCTTGGGAGAAACCATTTGGGTTCTCATCATCATCATTTCAGCATTCCCATCTTTGGCTCTTCCCTATAACTGACGTGGGCCCATCAGGATAAGCAGTGGCCTTAACTGGCCTGGCCTTTCAGGCATATGCTAACTAAGACAGTGTCGCATCCCTATAAGCACTGTTATGTAAAGAGACCTCTCACTGCCAGGACAGAGACTTGGCAAATAAATGAAAGAGAACTAGACTCATTGGTCTCCTGCCGCCTCCTAAAATATCCGCAGAAGTTCAGGGTTGAAAAAGAAGCATCATAAAATAAAAATAAGTGGGGACAAGAAGGAAAATCTTTGCTCTTTGTTACGTCGCAGTCCCTTCTGAATTAATTTCCAAATTCTGAATTCATTCTGCATGTAGCAGCCCCATTCTAATTATGGCATTCCTCTGCTCAAAACCCTTCAGGGAGTTTCCGTTGCACTTAGACAAACTCTGAAACCCCTCACCAAGGCTGCACCCCTGCATAGGCTGGCTTGTGATGCCTGTTCGTCATTGGCTTTCTTTCTTTCTTTTTTTTTTACTTTTTTTATTTTTTATTATTTTTTTTGTGGCCGGTAAGGGGATCGCAACCCTTGGCTTGGTGTCGCCCGCACCGTGCTCAGCCAGTGAGCGCACCGGCCATCCCTATATAGGATCCGAACCTGTGGCCTCGGCACTCCCAATGCCGCTGCGCTCCCAGCGCCGCACTCTCCTGAGTGAGCCACGGGTTCGGCCCTTGCTTTCTGTTCTTTGACCATGCCAAGGTCTTACCTACCTCAGTGCCTTTGCACATGCAGCTTTCTCTCCCTGGAATACATTTCCCCCATATTAAGCATAGTTGGCTCCCTTTTGTACTTCAGGGTCCAGCTCAAATGTTGTATTTGTAGGTAGGCGCCTTCTCTGATCACCCTATCTAGTGAGCACCCCCACCTCTCACTCGAGTTGCTCTCTATTCCAATACCTAGTTTTGTAGCTTTCATAGTACTGACTAGTATTGGACCTTATTATGTAAGATAATATATAATGTTCGCCTGCTTATTCTTTTTCCTGTTTATTATTCGTCTTCCCTTACTGGAATGGAAGCTTTATGAAGGCAGGGTCTGCCTCATGCACTGTAACACTTCCTTCAGTTTGCTCCTAAGGCATTTGTGTTGAGCAAATGAAGAAAGGAATATAATATTTAGTTTGCTGTAAGACTATAAAGTTCTGCAGAACATAATCCTTTCCCTAAATTATTTCTTAAGTTGGAAGGAAAGCCTAAAGACTTTGTGTCGGTATATGCTGATTGCTGGATAGCTTGCAGACAGTGTGTGTATACGAGGCAACTTGCCTTTCGTGAGTTTATAGATCACGCCAGAGACCTATTTCTGCTTTTGGATTTCAAGGCACATGATACAGTAATATGAAGGGAAATTAACCCTGCCCTCTCCCAAAAGACAAGGCTGACAAGTGAATTTAAGGATAACCCGTGTCTTTTCCTGTATGCATCTCCTGAAACTCAAAAAAAAAAGTTACTTCATGTGTATGGGTTCAGCCCAGGAAGGAAAAAATGATGATCTCCCGTGCTTTTGAACGTAGTAAGTGAATAGTTCTCGAATGAATGAAACATGCGAGACATCCAAAAATAGATAAATACTTGAGATTTGCAGTTTCAGCATATCTGCAGTTGTGATTAGTGACTGTTTTCTGCTAGAGGAGTACCTAGAGGTTTATCTTTTTTTGGTGATTCCACATGAATTTTGATCACCTTAATCATATACCATCACGTGGCAGAATCAGGGATGAAAAATGACTCATTGCAAAACAGCATGAGAGCCGACAAGCTAAGAATTATTTGCTGTGTTCTAAAGTAGTTAACTTCTCCCTTTTTGATTGAATCCTAAAAATATAAAACACACCCAGTGGTGGGATGGAGCTCCAGGCTTTGCTGAAATCATTTAGAAGAGATCATTTTTATGTGAGAGTTCAGCAGTGGGCTTTGATGGTGTTAAGTTTTGTTTTTTCCTTCGTTTTCCATACTCTCTTCCATTCCTTATTAAGATGTATGTCATGTCCAGAGCTGTGAGAAATATGTTTCTGTTGGTTTTTGTAAGAAAATGTATGTCAAGATTAGGCTTGGGTTCCAGTACCAGAAAACTCAAAATAATAATATCGAGGTCAGGGCTGGTGGGGCAGCTAGCCCATGGTGCCCGAGATCCTCACTGCCTCTGTCCTGTGCCCTCATGGTTGAGGATGCCACAGAGGTTCCAATTATTGCATCTGCATCCCAATCAGCAGGCAGGAAGAAGGAGTGAGGCAGGGCAAGCCCCTTCCCTGCAAGATATTTCTCAGAAGTTGTACCTCTGTTTATATCCTGGGACCAGAACTTGGTCACATGACCACATCTAGCTGCAAGGATGGCCATATGCCCAGTTGAAAAATGAGAGTTCTATTATTAAAGAGGAAGAGAATAGATAATGGGGTGAACTGGCAGTTTCTCCACAAGGTGACTCGAGTCTTGGAGCCAGGATTGAGCTGGCAGCCTAACTCTGGCCAGTGTCTCACCTCAGGCCTTGCCTTCATGTCTGGCCCATGTGATGCTTAGAGCAAAGCTAAGATCACATTTCACATTACAGTTGCAGGACCCTAAAGCATCTGGAATTCTCAGCAATGCTGTCAGAGTGTCTTAGTCCGTTTCTGTTACCTGTAACAGAATACCTGCAAGTGGGTAATTTATAAAGAAATGAAATTTATTTCTTACAGTTTTGGAGGCTGGGAAGTCTGAGGTCCAAGCAGCACACCTAGTGAGGGCCTTCTGGGTGAAACTTTCTACAGGGTCCTGAGGTGACCAGGGTGTCACAGGACAAGAATAGGCTGAGCCAGAGAGCTAAACTTCTCACTCACTCTCCTTATAAAACCATCAGAACCACACCCATGACAACCCATTAAACCATCAACCCTTTACTCCATTCGTTCAGAGGGAACAGTCCTCACAATCTAATCACCTCTTAAAGGCCACACCTTTGAAATACCTTAATTAGATTTCCCACCCTCTTAGCACTGTTATGATGGGAGTCAAGCTTCAGTGAGTTTTGAGGGGATATTCAGTCCACAGCACAGAATTACTGGTGGGTACACCAAGAACCTGTGGATTATATTAGGGACAGTGGCTAAGCATGTAGGCTGTGGAGCCAGATTGCCTGGATTGAAATCCAGCTCTTAGACTTGCTTGCTGTGTGCCCTGGACAAGTTGCTGAACTTCTCTGTGCCTTGGTCTCTGCATGTATACAGGAGGAAAGTAAAGTACATATCTCTGAGGGCTGTTGTGGGGATTAGGTGAGCTAATGTCGGTAAAGTGCTCTGAACAGCACCTGGCACTTAGAAAGCCTGGGTGTTATGTACGCTATTGTCAACATCAGTTATTTTCTAATAATGATATTTGGAAGGAAAGACACGGAGGAACTGAGTATGCTGCCCCCTTTCCTGCTCCATGGTACCGTTTTCCTATCCCAGAACTCATAACAGCAGCAAAAGATGCTAAGATTCAGGAAGGCTGACGGGTACTGCTTCTGTGTTACAGATCACTTTTCTCCCGAGAACGTAAATGACACAGCCAAGGAGACATGCCTCAATTGGTTCTTCAAGATTGCTTCCATCAGAGAACTCATTCCAAGATTGTATCCTTTTTATGTCTGATGATTTTAAAGATAGGCTAAAGGGTTGCACTGTTAATAGAAGGCATATTGTGGGATACCCTGAAATTCCTGTTGAAAATCTGGACCATTATGGTTGCAAGTCTGAGAATGGGCAGGCCACATGGTAGAAGCTATTAGACCTGTGCTGTCTCCAAACAGTGTTTTGTTTTTCACTTTGAATAAGATGCCAAGTATTAGGCTTTTCTTTCCTTGAGGAACATTCTCCCATTAATTCTCTCAATTAAAATGCTTCATCTTTAGTGGTTTCTCTAGTTTCAAGAACTTGAAAGGAACAGCGTTTTTGGAACAAATGCCAATATTGAAGAACAGAGAATGTGACCTATACCCAAGTTATATCTTAGTTATCTAAAGTTCATTCTTTCCCCATTAAGCCTTGATTTGAAATGCTCAAAACCCCGTTTAAATTATAGCACACAACCATGAATCAACACATAACATTCTCCGAAATATATTTTAAACAAGTATGAAACCTTGAGAACTGTGTATAGAAACCACAAGCCACTAGCTCACTTCATTCTCTGGATTGTGGAGGTCCATGAGGGCCCCTCTCCTAAGACCTGCCTAGGTCTGTTCATGAATAGTTTAGTCTTTTCTCCTAAGGAAATAGGCTGTCTGGAAAATGTCTTTCTTAACGGAATGTTTTTGTAGTTATGTGGAAGCATCCATCCTGAAGTGTAACAAGTTCCTCTCCAAAATGTAAGGCTCTTCTTTAATGTCTAGAACCACAAAATTTCTAAAAATCTCTCTCTTTCTTACACACACACACACACACATACACACGCACACACACGCTAATGGCAATGTAACAGGAGCTATCATTTATTGATTGCTTAGTGTGTGGCAGATCTGCTGCTGAGCTCCATCTGTGCATTTTCTCATTTAATCCAAATGAAAACTTAATGAAGTAGAGACACTGTAACACTAGGTGACCACACTAGTTGTTGCGGCTCTATTACCTGCCGGTAATACTGCACTGATTGGGCCAATGGTTGAGCTACAACTGGGTCTGGAGCTCCCAGACCCCTCAAGCCCATTCACAGACTGGGTCACAAACCCTTCACACACCAGGCTGGGTCACCAGACCCCTTCACGCAGTTCTATAAGCTAGGCAACTGGCCACATGGTCCTTGGAAGCTGCAGGTCTGGAAAAACATGGCTGTGCAGGGTGGGCGCCTGAGGCAGTAAACACCAGCCAAAGCGGCGCCATGCGGGCCTACTTACTCCACCCACCGACCCTAAACTGGTTCCGAGGTGAGGGGAGCCTGACCAAATTGTTCCATTTTCCCAACAATCCTCCCCTTCAGGGTCTCTCGCCGTACAATCTATGAGTTCAGAATCTTCCACAATGTTCCCTTAGCGAGGGTAAATGACCCTTACATTTACATAACCTATTGTCCATTCAGTATGCCTTAAGGTTTGCAGTTCTGTCCTTTTAACTGTCAGCTGGATGTATGGTTAGTAGTCACCATTGGTGTGATCCTCCATGCAAATCCTGCAGTCATACCAATGGGCAGTTCTGTGCATATTCAGCAGGCTGACATGTTGATCACACGACTCTGGTGCCGTGCCTGCAGCCAGAACAGTACAGGCGAAAAGACAGAAGAGTTATTGGTACCAGTAGGGGAAGTTCTCGCCCCTCTGGTAAAATACATGCCAGTGTGCCATCCTGAGAAAGGATGGTTGCAGGAATAGGTATCTTACCTGGCTTATGATACCATACTTTATCTGCTAACACTGTTGGATCTGTAGGTTCTACATGTAACAGTATAGGGGAACTCATAATTGGCCATAATGATAATACAAATGTGCCCTTTGGAATAGAGCACTCATCTGTTCTAGGCCATGTTACCTTTACTTGAGGAGGCCAGGTAACTGTCACCCAAAGTGAAACTTGCAAGCCTTCCTCTAATCCTTTTCCCCAAGGCCCTATTAAACCTACCCAGCATATATGGGGGGCTTTTATTCTCCAAGGCTATTCCCATTGTACTGTCTGTCCCTGTTTCAAACAGGTTGGGGCTGGTAAGAGAATATTTCCATTTTTACTATATCCTGGCTTCAAAAGTTTATTTTTAGTAGTGATTTGCAGCTGTGTAGGTGCTATAGCCCTATGCAACAGAGCTTCCACTGGAGAGGGTACGCCCTTGTGGGGTCTCATTTAGAATCGTCAGCCATAATTGCCGTGCTCACCCCTTCAGGGATGGGGGTTGGGTAGATAGCCTTAGTCCCTTTTTTAAAAGGCCATTACCGTTCATCACTTTCTATAACTATAGGCCAATCATACATAGCTGTAAGGCTATTCAGTGCCTTCACAGTGTTTACCTGGTCTGGGACCTTACCAAGGCCATACAAACAGAAGACCAGTAGCCATATCAACAGCTGTGAAGATGTATCTGAAATTCTCTGACCTTGACAGTGGTCTGACAAAGTCCACTTGCCATCGAGTCAAGGGCACCCTTCCTCGAGTTATTTGCCCATCTTTATGGGGCACCCGCTGGGGGTGTGGACTCCTTTGAGCACATACTGGACAAACACAACAGGCATTCACTACATTTTCCCATTTTATAGGCAAGGCCCATCTCTGAGCCACCATCCACATGGTTTTACTGCCAGCATGCAACATTCATTGATGTAACCACTGGGCTACATCAGTATCTGGGGCTTTCTCCAGCCATCTTACCTTAGCCAAGGCATCAGCTTCATCATTTCCTGGACTGGCTAAGGGGAAGTGTCCTGTGACATGGAAAAGAGTTACTTCTTTCTCATGCCCCAATTCCCATAACACTTGCCACATGGCTTGTCCCCACAGGGGACGGTGGCCTACCATCCACTGTTGATATTTCCAAGTAGAAATCCAAAGGGTTAAACCTTTGTACACAGCCCAGCTGTCAGTACAGATGGTTAATGGCCTAGGCTCATTTTTTATCGCCATCCATACTGTTCTCAATTCAGCCCAGTGACTGCTTTGCCCTGTACCATTTTCATACCACATGGTATCTGTTTAAGGCTGGACAGCAACAGCTGTCCACGATGCTGAAGGTCCCATGCTAGAGCCATCTGTATACCAAGCTTGCTTTGTGATAGGTCCCTGTCCCTCATGGACAGGTGTAGCCTCCACCTCCATGGGTAATGGTTGTGTCAGAGTTTCCTCCACAACCTCTACTGGGCCTAGCACAGTTTGCAACTCTTTGGACAGAGGACTCGTTGACACAGTGCTCCGTTGTTCTAGATGTGCTCCCCATTTAGACAGAGTGGGAGTCTGAGCTACACCTGTTTTAGGGCTGGTTGCCCATGTGCACAGCCAACCTATTATGGGGTATCCTTACTAGGACTTTGGCAGTTCCTGTGATAGCTTCAATGGCTATCAAGGCAGAATACACAGCTTCTAACTGCTTTTCTATTAGGGTGTAGCGCACTTCAGCATCCTTCCAGAGCTGAGACCAGAATCCTACAGGTGTGCAGAATCGGTCTTGCCTCTGCCACAAACCCCATCCTAACCCCTCCTGGTTTATATGTATGTCTAACTCAAATGGCTTAGTGGGATCAGCCACTTGTAAAGCTTGTACTTGCTATATTGCCCTTTTCGTAGCCTGATAAGCTTGTTCTACTTCCTCATTCCAATCCCAGAGGGCTCCTTTCTTTGTCAGTGCATATAGTGGGAGTGCCATTTGGGCCATATGGGGTACAAAAGCTCTCCAATACCCCAAAAGTCCCAAATATGTCTATAGCTGAACTACCCCTGTGGGTCGAGGGTATGCCTGTATCTTATCTATATTATCTTCTGGGATGACCCTCGTCTTACCCGACGAGACCACTCCCAGGAATTTGACTGACAGTCCAGGTCCTTGCACTTTGGCTGTGTTCACGGCCCACCCACATTGTTCCAAATGGTTCAGCATCATTGGAGCTGCCTGGGTTAAATCTGCAAGAGAATCAGAGGTTAGTAACACATCATCAATTTAGTGAAACATTGTAACTGTGCTGGGCCTAGTCCACTTGGCTAGGTCCCCAGCCACCAAACCATGACAGATGGTTGGGCTATGCAGATAACCTTGGGGCAGTACTTGAAAGATCCACTGTCTTCCTTCCCATGTGAAGGCAAACTGATCTTGGCTATCAGCCGAGATTGAAATGGAGAAAAAAACATTTGCAAGGTCCAGTACATAATGATGTAAGTCCCCAGCTGAGTCATCAGCTGATCCATCAAGTCATGAACTGAAGGCACAGCTGCATGCAAAGGAGGCACTACTTTGTTCAGTTCTCGATAATCTACAGTCATTCTCCAGGTACCATCAGTCTTTCTCACTGGCCATACCGGAGCATTAAATGGGCTCTGAGCCGGACAAATAATGCCAACTTTCTCTAACTCCAATGTAGTGGCACTTATCTCCACATATCCTCCTGGTAGGTGATACTGCTTTACATTAACTACACGTCTTGGCTTGGGTAACACCTGTGATGCTTAGCAAATCCTCGTAACACAGGCTTTACTGTCCATATTCGCAGCTGAAACTCTCCAACTGTTGTTTGCAGGTGCAAACCATAAAGTACATCCATACCCAAGATGTATTCAGCTACAGGGGATATATATATACAGTGTATACATGAGGGGGTAATCTTCCTATGCCCAGTGGCAATGACACGGCTTTGACCTCAACAGTATGTCCTCCATAGCCATCTTTACGAACTGTGGCCCCTGGAAACTTATCTGGATTGCTGTATATCAGGCTACATTCTGCACCTGTATCCTCCAAAGCCAAGACACGCTGCACATTTGTCCTCGACCAGTGTATTGCTAGTTCAACATGAGGCCTCCTGTCCTCACCTGCCCCCAAAAGACAAGCACCTTGGACTGCTCCCTAATCAGAATGGAACAGTTTTGGTTGCTCCTCGGGAGCAACCAAAAAATCCTTTGAATCCACCAAGGGTACCTTGCTACCTGTTTCCCGATGTTTGGTGAAACGCTGTTCAGGGTGCAATTGTTGCCACAAGGCAAACAGAACTGCATTTGGCTGCCGGTCAATTTTCTTTTTATCAACCCCTGCTGCAAGCAAGTCAAGCCACATCTGTTTATGGCTAGTCTTGCTTGATCCCTTTGGGATAAAATCCCAAGCATTTCTTGGGGTTTGGTCTTAGCCACCTTTCAGACCCCTTTTGCTTGTCTGCTATCCTCTACTTCACCCAAGCTGGCTATCATGGTTGTTACCTCATATATAGGACGACCAATGTATGGGGCCAGTATGGCCATCAGTGACCCAAAGGACATTGACGGGGCATTCTGCAGCACTGTGTCATGCTGCCTGTAAAGTTCTCATTGTCGGGGCCATGAGTGTTCACATTAAACATGGACTGCCTCATCCTCAGCTCTTGAATGATTTGGACCAGCTCAGCATACGTTTGCCTTTTACTAACAATCTTGGGCAGTTCTCCAGCATTTGCCCACACAGTTTGGGCAGCTGCATTCACCCAGTCCATCAAGGAGTGATTACCTGGCCTGGGTGCATATCTGCAGCTATTTTGCAGCTGTTGCCTAAGGGACGGGTACGTGGTGATGGAGGCCAGTTTCTCCATCTCCTCACCAGAGCATATCACACTATCCACCCCTAGGTCAACTGCAATAGTCAAGCAGCCAGGGTCTCCCCATGTTTCTGCCTGAATTGTCTCCCCAAGTGAACCAGTTCAACCTGGGTATACAGGACACAGGTAATGAACTGGGTCACCTGTGGATCACCCACTGGTTGTCCGTCTTGTCCCATAGGCTGCTTGTGCCTCAATTTCTCGTGCACAACAGGTTGTGCCTGGTGTGAGTGGCCAGTTGCCACACGTTGTCCTCTGGGACATTTATCCGTGCTTCCAACGACTCTGCTTTCTGCCTTGAATCTGCCAGTAGTTGCACATCATCCACCAACAGCTCTGCTTTCTGCTTCAAATCTTGATCAACTTGCAGCAGAGTGAGCAGCAGCCAGGCTCCAGTCAGCAGAAAAGTGGCCACTGGGCACCACACACTCAAAGACAGCCACATTTCCTCCCCCTCCCAAGGAATTTTCTGCCATAGTACCTGGCCTTTGCTGCCTTGCAGTACAGTGTGCAGCAGCCAGGTCCCGGTCAACAGGAAGGTGGCCATAGGGCACAGCATATTCACAAATAGCCACATTTCCTCCTTCTTCCAAGGGCTTTTAGCTACCGTACCTTCTCAGAGTCCTGTCATAGGCTATACCAAATGTGGTGTAATCCTGCCCGACTACGCCAATTTTTCTGGCTACTGCTAAGTTATGGCTAAGGCCTGGTATCCTCACAGAGCCAATTATCTAGCTCTTAATCGTGTTGGTGATGTCAATTGTAAAGCTAGGCCACCATGCTAGTTGTCGCAGCTCTTTTACCTGCAGGTAATCCTGTACCGACTGAGCTGATGGATGAGCTAGGGCTGGGTCTGGAGCTCCCAGACCCCTCGAGCCCATTCACAGACTGGGTCACAAACCCTTCACATGCCAGGCCGGGTCACCAGACCCCTCCACACCAAGTTGGGTCACCAGACCGCTTCATGCAGGTGTATAAGCTAGGCAACCGGCCACACGGTCCTTGGAAGCTGCAGGTCTGGAAAAACATGACCACACAGGGAGGGCACCCAAAGTAGTAAACACCAGCCAAAGCTGTGCTTCACCCACACATGGTGTTTACTGAATGACCCTGAACCGGCTGTGAGGTGAGGGGAGCCTGACCAAATTGTTCCATTTTCCCAGCAGGCACCATTTTAATCCCCATATCACAGAGTGGAAAACTCAAGCTAGAAGAGGTGGGATGAGTAGCTCCTGGAAGATCAGCTCAAGTGGATTTGAATCCTGGCTGTGCTGTTAGTGGCTATGTGGTCTTGAGCAAATTTTTTAGGGTCTCTGAGCCTGAGTCGCCTCTCCTGTGAATGTGGCCCTGAGAAGAGGTCTGTGAGGGTCCTCTGAGCTGCACATGAACACCAAGAGTTGCATGTGACACATAGCAGCCCACGCTCCACGTGCTGGCTGTTGCTGTTGCAGATGGCGATGATTAAAATCTTATTGTCAGAAGCAATAGCCTTTGCCCTCAGGGGCTTAGACCTCATGCTGTCCTGGTTCATCACAGGCGCTGTTTTGAGTTTACAGAGTTTGGAGAAACCAGATCTGCTTTCTGCAGAGCCGTTGAAATGCTGAGTCATGTTGGATAGCTAGGTAATGAACTCTTTGAAGCCTGGGACTGACTCATGGTGCTCCCAGATAACTATTTTGATTTGATTTAGAATTTATCCTAAATGTGTTTGATTTAGATCTAGGGATACCAGGGACAGTTTGGGGAGATAACATGGGTGCTGAAGAAAACACCATTTTGCTTTACCAGTTAGGTGAGGATAATGCCTTAGGCAGAGGGAAGTCCTGTGTCACTGGAGAAATAACTCATGATTCACATTGATGGGGGGTATGTCTAATGCCAGCCTGAGTTACTAGGAAGGGACAGGGCACAGGATAGTAAATCAGGGCCAAAGGAATGTAGATATGGAGAGACGACCAGTGGATGCAAAATAATTGGGGGATAAAAACTGTTAAAGTTAGCAAAGTAAATGTGACCTTGAGCAGGAGAAAAAGTGAAGGTTGGCTTCCAGAAATGAGCAAATGATAAAGATGAAAGAAATCATTCAGCGCATGAATTGTATCAGGAGAAAATGACTGTTGTTACATTGCATCAGAACTCTGAAGCTTGGACCTTGGTTTGTTACTGAAACTCGATTTTCCCCTCCCCTAAATTTAGGAAGTTTAGCTTTATCTTAATTTTGAAAATAAAAGAACAGTGAGTTCTCACGTGGGTGTAACACTGATCTCTTTTTGTCTCTAACAGGGGAATTTCAGAGTGCCTGCCTCGATTGACGTGCATGATTAGGGGCATCGGGGACCCACTGGTTTCGGTGTACGCCCGAGCCTACCTGTGCCGGGTAGGTCTTGCTTGAGTCACGTCATGCACAGATGTGGCTGCCTCCTGTCTCCTTAAGGTCACCTAGTGCTTCTCCCTCCCCATCCCCTCACAAGGCATTGAAAGGAGGACTTTATTAGCTGCTAATTTTAGAACACGGCTCTTCAACAGAAAGTAGAGCTGTAGGATTTTCTTTTAAAAATTAATTTTAAAGTAGACCAACTTGACTGTAACTCTAATTAGGGGGCATTTAAGGTCATCTTCTTGCAAGTGAACTGGTTTTCAGAATTAATTGTCTCTCAGTTCTTGCTGGGAAGGAGGCTCCCAAGACTTTTCAGATGATAGGTTGCCTTTCATTGACTTGAGACATGCTTTCCTTTTGTCTTGAATTTGATTGTTTTATTAGTTTTTTGTCCTCCTATCAAAGAGTTGGCTCAGAGTGTGAGTTGGTGAGGGCCCTGTGTCCCATGCAAGGGCAGGCCTCAGGGTCTGGCTGCAGAGTCCGTAGCCTGGCCTGGGAGTGCTGCAGGCCTGACCTAGGCAGCTGCTCTGATGGGTGTTGCAGGGGAGTTGCTGATTGTAAATCCCTTGGCCTTTCTCTTCTGTAGAGCATCATGAGGCTTCAACTTAAAACTGTTCAGGTTTTTGTTTATGAAAAATAAAACCCATGGGCCGGCCCGGTGGCGCACTGGATAGTGCGCCGCTTGGGAGGCACGGCGGCGCTCCCGCCCAAGGGTTCGGATCCCACATGCAGACCGGTTCCCGCTCGCTGGCTGAGCGAGGCGCAGGAGCAATGCCGAGGGTTGCAATCCCGTTGCTGGTCCCCGGTCCGGTGCGGGGGCAACACTGAGGGTTGCGATCCGTTGCCGGACACGGAAAAAGACAAAAAGACAAAAAAAAAAAAAAAGAAAAAGAAAACCCATGGAGAGTATACGGTCATTTTTCTTCAGCCCACCGGGGGATTTGCCTCTGCCAGGGCTTCTCTAGCAGTGTGCATCTTGCCTGCTTGTCCCACCAGCATTGTGTACCTTTAGAGAGGGCTTGTTGTCCCTGATGAGCCCCAGACTTCCTTGAGGACAAAGCTACCCCTCTGAGTGGTTATGCATGTTATTAAATCAGAAGGTGAGAACACGTAGCCTGGGATTTGTATCTTCTACATGAGATGTAGCAAATAGCAGAAGCCCTGTGGTCTGAAGTATCAGAAAAAATTCAAACAGCCCTGTAGAGCTAGGGCTGGGTCTGGAGCTCACAGACCCCTCAAGCCTGTTGTCCAGACTGGGCCACAAACCCTTCACATGCAGGTCTCCGAGCTAGGTGACTGGAAGAAAGGTCCTTGGAGCCTTGGTTGAAGAAAGAGTAGTCTTTATTTCTGCACACACACATCTCAGAGCTAGGCAGTTCAAAGAGAAACTCAGCTGCTACTGGCAAAGTCTGAAGAAAAACTGAGCAGCTGCCAGCAAAGTAAACATGCTCTCTTTTTAGACGTGAGCTCTCTGCCAGCCAGCAGTTCAGGGCTGCTGCTCCACACACTCTCTAACACACAATAGCAACAAAACTAAAAAGATACATTGGTGCGCATGCACACTAACTCCACCCACCCACACAATTTGTTTACAAAGAATGTGCTGCACCACACCCAACCAGACCTAAGGTGAGGGGGGCCTGACTAAACTATTCTGTTTTCCCAACAAGCCCCTGCCCTCAGAATGAACTGTAGACATCCATTATGAAGGACACTTTTTAAAGGTCTGCTTCTTGGGCCGGCCCCGTGGCTCACTCGGGAGAGTGCGGCGCTGGGAATGCAGCGGTGCTCCTGCCGTGGGTTCGGATCCTATATAGGGACGGCCGGTGCACTCACTGGCTGAGCGCGGTGCGGGTGACACCACGCCAAGGGTTGCGATCCCCTTACCAGTCACAAAAAAACCAAAAAGCAAACAAAAAAAATAAAATAAAGGTCTGCTTCTTGATACAGAGAATGAAAGAAAAGTCTGTTTAAGGGTACCAGACTCCCCTCTTGTAGCAGAGGCCAGAGTGTGTATGCATCGCCCCTGCTTGAAACTTGGGGTGGATTCTTCATCCAGGAATATCAGCTGTGTTTCTAAGAGCTTCAACTTTTGAATGCATTGACACTCGAATACTCTTCGTAAGTCAGTGTTTGCTGAGAGCTTGGTGAACGAAACACTCTGCTGGATTGTATGGGAAAGATGAGAAGATGTGATTGTTGGCATATTTGGAGTCTGCTCCCTTTTGCCTCGAAGAACATCATAAATTCTCTGAACTCACCTTGACATCAGTTGGATAATAGGATAATAAAGACTGGAATCATACTTAGGATGATGATTCTGGTTACTAAAGAGAAATCAGTTGTGCATGAGCCAGGGAAAAGGTAATGTTTGTTGCATATAAAGTGCCCATGAATGGCACATGCAACTTGAAATGACAGTGGCAATGAGGAGAAGATGCAGAGGACAAAGCAGACCCATCTGAGAAAGACTAGTAATGGAATACGTTCATCTGGTGATGTCATTTTTGTCAATCCAGGCAGTGCATCAGCTCCCCTGGGTGGACAGTTACTAAAAGTCTTTTGACATAAAAAGAATGAGAGACAGCCTGTGCATTCATTAGTAAGGATTCTTTCAGTTGTAAGTGGCAAAAACCCAATTGATACTACTTAAAGCAAAAAGGGGGATGTATTAGCTTGTGTATCTGAAGAGTCCAGGGATAGTGCAGGCAGGGCTAGATCCAGGGCCTCAAGGAGGACTGTCAGCAGTCATTCTCTCCCTCCATCGCTCAGCCCTGCTTTCCTCTGGGTTGGCCTCATTCTGCTCTTTCCATATGGTGGCCCATATCAACTAAAGGCTTCTGTCCTACCAACTGAGGAACCCCATTGGAAAGAGAGTGCCTTTTCCCCAGAAGATCCAGCCAGAATCTTAGGGCCAGTTCTCAACAGACCACCCTGGGTCACTTCCCATCTCTAGAACAGTGGCTGTGGCCATGAGATGGGATGTGCTTACCCACCAGGCCTGGGACATGTGCTCATTCCCTGGAACTCAGGGTGAGGTGGGCCCACCTCCACCACAAACCTCATGGTCTAAGAGGAAGTTTTGATTCCCAAAAGACAAATTCAATTTCCTCCGACCAGATACAGAGGGAGTGGATACCAGGCAGGCAGAAACAGCAGATGGAAATCATGAGCAACTTACCCTTGCTGCTCTGGCAGAAATCTTTAGACCCAAGCTGATTTCCAAGCTGCTCTTTTGGCTTGATGAGAAGAGATAAACAAAACACAAAAGCAGCGAGTGGGCAGAGTGTGGGGGGAGCTTGAAGCTGTTTATTAAAGGAAAGTATGATTAACTCCTCTTTGAAGTCACAGCCCCTTCAGCATGTCTCCATTGCTTGTGCACCGGGCCAGCCTCTGCTGTCGCCTAACAGATAATTATTGCCTTTTCTATGATATGATTAAGTGGAAGGAAAGACAGTAGAATCAGAACACAGTAGAACTGGATCTGATGTTTGTTGTTAGTTTTTGTTTTTGTTTTTTTTTTAATCTATGTGTTTGTTCTTGGAAGCATCACTTCTTGGACCAAGATCCTTAGAACTGCTCTTGAAATTTTACACCCTGTTGGTTCTCGAATAATTTTTCCCAAAGGAATTGATCACCACCATCTGAATAAAATCATTATTGTTAACTGTCCTGATCTCTGGGTAGGGGGAGGTGAGTGGGAGAAATCTGTCCACATTCGAAGAAACTGCGTCCCAAGAGAGCAACTTTCCTTATGAAGTTGCTCTTATGGTTAAGCAGCAATTTGGAATTAAGGCATATCTGAGGAGCTCAGTTTAAGGAATATTATGATGTTTTGTTTTCAACACGTGAGCTCCTCTCCATGGCTCTTACCCTCACTTTTCCATCCAGCTCCTTCTCTGGCCACCTTCTCTGTGATTAGCAAATTTAGCTAGGAGTGTTACTATCTGTTTTTTAAACAATGAACTCAGGAGCCCCAATGGATTACAGCATTGCTATGCCTCTTGCTATCTTATATAAAATTGCTTAAAATATATTAAAATTTACATCTGTTTCCATGACTGTCTTAGCAAAGAATGAACCATGTAGCTTTTAACAATGCAGCAGTGGCCACGCAACCTCTAAAAATCAAGCTGACTCTTACATGTTGTAATCTTTTTGCTTTATTTGATAAGTACAACCACATGTGTGTTTATCATTTTTTTGAGAGGAAGAGAATATTGTATATACATAATCTTGAGAATACATTCCTCCTTAGTGCTGTATTGATTTATTCGCTTGGTCATCTCTTCAGAAATACATCCATTATCTTTGGGAAATTGCAAAGAGGATTATTGCAAATGTTGCCTGTTTTTCATTAAAAATAGCTGCTTTATATGTGTGTGTGTGTGTGTGTGTGTGTATATATTCAATACATGTTTTTTTGAATAAGAAAACAAATAAGCAAAAATAATAAAAGTTAACTTTCCAGGTTTTTCTTCTATGTCTGTACATAGGTGTATATATATTTTTTAATTGACCAAAATGGCATCCTACTGTACATATTATTTGCAACCCAGTTTTCCATTGTCAAGGTAATATTTTGTTTGGCTGCAGGTGGGAATGGAAGTGGCTCCACATCTCAAAGAAAGCCTAAATAAGAACTTTTTTGACTTTCTCCTTACTTTCAAACAGGTAAGAGAACACCATCAGAACAGCTAATTGGGGCCAGCCTGGTGGCACACTGGAGAGTGCGCCGCTTGGGAGCGCAGTGGTGCTCCCGCCGAGGGTTCGGATCCCATGTGGAGACCGTTTCCCGCTCACTGGTTGAGCGTGGTGCGGGCGCGACACCGAGGGTTGCGATCCTATTGCCGGTCCCCAGTACGGGCGCGACACCGAGGGTTGCGATCCCGTTACTGGTCAGTAAAAAAGACAAAAAGGAAAAAAAAAATAAGAACAGCTAATTGATATAACAGTTATATGATAGCGAGTTCACAAAACCCAGTTGGTTTTCCAAGCTGGAAATGCGTTAAAGCTCTGTAAATGTGCAAATTCTGGAAAATTACACTAGCGGCTGTTGGAGAAAATTAAAATGTGTTGATTGTACTGAACAAGCAAGAGAATTAATATGCATGTGTTAACAGAAATGTGTCCAGTTGATCACTCTTTCTTAGTGTCTGCTGGCTCCATTTTTATCAGGTTTCTTCTTTCCACAGTGCACATTCTCAAACCAGCTCCGCTTGGTGACATGGGAAACTTTGTGTGTTTTTTCTAGTTTAAAAAAACAACTGAGAAACCAGGCTGTTGCTCTTGGGGCTGTCCACATACTTACAAGTGTGCCCAATCAGTAAGTTACACACTCTTTGTTGTATGATTTCCCCCCTCCTTTTCTAAGTGTTTATTTGGTCTCCTGTAGATTCATGGGGATATGGTCCAGAACCAGCTAGTGGTCCAGGGAGTGGAGCTCTCATCCTACCTGCCCTTGTACTCGCCTGCCATGGACTGGATCTTCCAGTGCATTTCCTACCACGCGCCCGAGGTAACTGCCAGGTAGCTTCAGTGGAAGGTCACCTCCAAGGATGAACATTAGGGATCCTCTCCTCCTTCTTGTGAAGACCCTTGCACTGTGTGCCCTGTGATGTTAACAGAATGACCACAGCATTGTCAGCCCCAGCCTGCCTTTATGGAGGGCTCACCATTGTGTCTGGTTCTGTGCTAAGCCTTGTCCCTAGATTGTCTCGGTTAGTAACTCTGGGAGGGGGATGTGGCCACTCAGAGAGGCCGAATACCTACATAAGATCACACAGCCAGACAGTGGTGGGAACTGGACACAAACCCTGGAATCTGCCTCCAGGGCCAACAAGGTTTATTGCCTCTTGAGTTACCTTAATGTGCCCTTTTAATGCAATAAATAATGCAATAATGGTGCAATAAAGTCAGTACGTAAGGTAATATTTTCTCCATTTACAGAAGGAAAGTAAAACTCAGACACTTAATTGGTTTTATAAGATTCCTTTTTTTTCCTTTGTTCCTTTTTTCTTTTCTTTTTCTTTTTTCTTGCTAATTGAAATATTGTCAGGAATTAAAGTGACGTCAGAATCGTAGCAGAAATATTATTTTTTTCTTCCCTGGTATGGAGAGGCAGTTTCAGTAGAACACCAGTTGAAATTGTCATAACTGTGATAGATGAAGCTTTCATTGTGTTCCCTTTGGTGGTTGGGAATTCTGCAGGAAAAAAGGGAAGGAGGACTTGCTACAAACAAGCATACACAGAGCAAAGCAAAACTCAAAGCCATCTGCCTTTTCCTAGACGCTGCCAACACATACTGCAAACCCCAGACGGAGAAAAAAAGGACATGGCTGAATAAACAATCCCTCTTTTAAGAATTTATTCTGTAGAAATAATTAGATGAGTATATAAACATTTAACTTATACACACACACCGATTTGCTCATGGTGGTGCAAAATCAAAGGCAACCATCAGGGGATCGATTGGTTAAGGTATGGTATATACATTCAGTGGAATGTTATGGGCCATTTAAAATGATGGAGACCCATGAAGATCTGTATGTACTGACATCACAGTGTTCATAATGTATTGCAGAGTGGAAAAAGGCAGTTATACACATTGCTAGGTGTGTTGTAAGTGGCAGTGTGGCCTGGTGTTCGGGTGTGGGCTCTGGAGTCTCAGGGTGCCTGGGTTTCCGTTACAGCTCTGTTACAGCTCTTGTGATAAAGTAGTGGCCAAGTAACTTGTTCCTAAGCACTCTGAGGCTTCTTTCTTCATCTGTAAAATGGGACCAATAATAATCACTCCTGTTTTCTAGTCTGTTGCATAGATCAAACAAGACAATGCATTTGTGGTGCTCAGCATAGTACCCCATGCCTAGTACTTACAAACATGATTTTTATATCTGCACGAGAGATTTGGGAGGGAGATATGACCATATATCACTGGAGGGGGAGATTTTGGATCTTCTTAACTTATTTTTCTTTGCACATCTGTGTTTTCTAACTTTTCAATGAATATGCACTGCTTATATTTTTATTTTTTCAAATTCTAAAGTATGAGGAGAAAAACAGGGACATCTTATATTTCAGGTGAATTTTCTTACCATTAATTAAATTGATTTTAAAGAAAGTCAGTATAAAGGAAAGATTGTTTAAAAATTTGCTGCCCTTTCTCTATGATCCTCAGCATAGTTTAAGAAACCACATGCTGGCCCTCCTTTTCCCCAGGGAAGAGGTACCATGAACTTGACTGTAGAAAGCAAGCTGCCCTAGCTGTTCCACTGAGTGACTGAAACATACAAGCAGGACTGACGTGTTGAAAATGAGAACGCTTATTTTTTCTCCTTATTTTAATGAAAGGCAAAATCAGATTTAAAACAAAAGGTACGTGTCATAAGGCATTGTTCTTTTTATTTTAAGCTCCAGTAATCTCAAAGGATGGCAGAAGCTGAGAATAGAGCTTTCCTGGGGAGTAAAGCTCTAGGAAATCATTATTGCACTAGACTAAGTGATTAAAAAATCAGGTCACCTGAATAATAATAAACCGATTCTTGGGGCACTTAAATAAGGGACTTTCAGTGTCTTGTTAAAAAAATTCTGTCATTTTCAAGATGCAGAAGAATTGACACCGGTATGGAAGGTGGTGTTGAAGATGTGTGTAACAATTTGACACCTAAAAGCTCTTTGTCAGTGGCTGGATACACACGAGTAGAGCCGTGTATATTTTTAAGAGGCCACACCTCCAAAGTAGTAGATTGTAAAGTCTAGCAGAAGCAGTTGGTAATATACAGGGCAGGCAGGAGAGAGAGGAAGAGGAAAAACACCTTTGGTTGTGAATATCTGATATACAAAATTACAAATTGAAATTGAAAATTTAAAAAAAAATTGGAGTATGTATTAATCTATTCATATTGCTGTAACAAAGTGCCACAGACTGAGTAGCTTATAAACAACAGAAGTTTATTTCTTACAGTTCTGGAAGTTGTTAGTGCAAGATCAGGGTGCCAGCAGAGTTGGTGTCTGATACAGGCCCTCTTCTCTCTGCATCCTCACATGATGGAAAGACAGCTAGCCAGCTTTCTGGCTTCTTCTAAGGATACTGATCTCATTTGTGAGGGCTCCTCCACTTTCATGACCTAGTTACGATACCTCCCAAAGGTGTCAGCTTGTAATGTCATCACACTGGGCATTTGAATTTTGAGGGGTTACCAACATTCAGTCCATAACTGGAAGTCATTATTCAAAAAGGCCTTTTTATTATTTGAAGACAGGAATTTTTTCCCTCATACAATTAAAATAAAATTATAATAGGCAAAAATGGATTTTTGCACCCGATTTCAGGCACATTCTGTACAGAAAAAAGCAACCATTTCATAAAACCTGCTTTTAGGCAGTAGAAACAGATCCCTTGAAAAGCTCCTCATTGTTGTCACCCAATAGCTATTTGTTGGTGGTGAGGTGTAGAGGAAAAAAAGCCTGACCCCTGACATCAGGGTGTGGAAGGTGTGGAATCCTGTGACCCCTAGCTGAGCTGTCAGTAGAGGATGGGCCAGGCAGCTGGGCAGACCTGGGTTCAAACAATGGCTGTGTCGCCTTAGGCTACTTTAGTTCCCTTTGCCTCAGTTTTGCCAACTATAAAATGGGTCTAATAATAGAACATTCCTCTAAGAGCTGTTTTGATGGTGACTGTGATAATGCACATCAGAGCGTAGCCAGGGCCTAGCATGGTGTAGGCACCAGCTATATGGGGTGGCATTATAGTTATATGTCACTTGGGGGAAGCTGGGTGGTGGGTACCAGGACCTCTCTCTACTATTTTTGCAGTTGCTTATATGTCTATAATTAGTTCAATATAAAAACGTTTAAAACAATCCATCAGTTAAGGGCAGTTCGAAAAATGATGTTATATCCATGGTGTGAATTCTTCAGTCATTAAAAGGAGTGAGGTAGGTTTGTGTGTACTAACATGGGAGGAGAGAGGGCTATCCTAGATTCTTGAGTAAAAAAGGCAAGGTGCATCTTAATATGTACAAGATTATCCTATTTTTGTAAAATTAAAATACCCCCCCCAGGCTTTTTCAATAACAATTATATATTCAGAGGTCGTAGGCAAAGTTCTAGAAAGATAAACACCAAACTGTTGACAGTGCTGATTACATCTTTCTTGATGCATGTCAATATTGTTTGAACTTTTGTACATAACTATTTCTTATTTTTATAATTTTGATAAAAACAGTGAAATGTTATATAAATAAATGATATGTCAGGACAACAACAACAATAACAAAAGCCTAACACAAAGATAAGTGCCCTAAATAAATGCCTGCCTTATGTATCTTCAAGGTTTTCATTGGTTTGTCCCAGCCAAAAAGACTTGTTTCAGTCTCAGTCTGCTTTGAACTGTTGTTCATCTTGTTCTTGCCAAAGACAATCAATCCTGTCACTTCTCAGAAAAAAAAAAAAAATTAATAACCTCTAACAATTCTGCTGGGATCTATAACATTTGGCTCCTTGGACACTTGTGGGTATCCCTATATGACGACAGAGCCCTTTTATTTTTTTAAAGTTATGTTCTTGGATGTGTTTGTAATGCACTCATCTTTTGTGAAAAAGAGAACTTTTTAAGCATTTGTCTCATCTTAATGGCCAGAATCTTTTGTCCATATGTTGGCATTTGTCCTAGTTCATGTTTTTGGAAATGGTAGGCCAAGATACCTATTTGTGAGTGTGTATGTGTGCACACACGTATGTATATGAGAGAGAGGATAAGCCTCATGAGGGCACGGGTTTCTGTCCATTTTCCTCACGATCCAATCTCCAGTTCCTAGAATAGAGACTAGTCTATTGAAGTTGCTCCTTAGGTAGGTGCAGAATGATTATTTGTGCATTTTGGGAAGTATCAGTGTGATAATTATACAGCATATCTCATTTCCTTTCCCAGCCTTTCCCAGAAACCACTTTGGTATTGGTCTTCAAGAATGACTGTTAGGTGTAAATACCTTATGAGTGGGTTGGGGAAGCTATTTGTGGTATCATCAATTTTATCATCAGCTAGGATGTTTCTGGCTGCAAGGAACTAACACCTACCTAGCCCAGCCTGCAGTATAATTCTGTGTCCTCTCCCATACCAAGGCCAGGCCCTGGACCAGGCTGTTCCAGTCCATCTTTCTGCTCTGCCATCCCTAGCTAGTAGCAACGTGGCTGCAGCTGCTCCAGACATCACATCCAGATGTGACAGCAGCCAAAGGCAGAAAGAGTGGAAGTCCTCAATTCCTTGGGTTCCTGTTTATCAGTGGAGAAAGCTTTCCTCAAAGTCCCTGGAAGATTTCCTATCCCGTCTCAGTAGCCAGAAATGGGTCAAGTACCCATCTCAAAACCCACCACAGGCAAGGGGCATGAGACTACCATGAGTGGTTTGGACCTATATTAGTCTGCTCAGGCTCCCATAACAAAGTACCACCCATACTTAAATGACAGACATTTATTTCTCACAGTTCTGGAGGCTGGAAGTCCAGGATCAAGGTGATGGCAAAGTTTGGTTCCTGGTGAGGCCTCTCTCCTTGGCTGTGTCCTCACATGGCCTTTCCTCTGTGCAGGGGCATCCCTGCTGTCTCTTCCTCTTTTTATAAGGACACCAGTCCTGTTGGATTAGGACCCCACCCTTATGACCTCATTTAACCTTCATACCAGCTTTAAAGGCCCTATCTCCATGTACAGTCATGCTGAGGGTTAAGGCTTCAACTTTCGAATTTGGGGGGAATTTAATTCAGTCCCTAACAGGAGCCAGCCTGATTGATGTGGGTCAGAGACAGAAATCTGGATGCAACCAGGGTTCTGGGGTGGGGATACCAACAGTATCTCCACAGTCAGCTGTCACTTTAATTATTCAGGCAACAACCTACACACAGAGGGACATGGCTGGAAAGGGTGGAACTGCAGTAAAGAAGGCTCATGTTTTATATGTTGACTTGGAGGCCAGACTTGGATACAAAACTCATTTCTACCACTTATGGAGAAGTGGCTTAACCTTTCTGAACTTTGGTTTCCTCATCTGTAAAATGGGGATAATATTACCCAGGTATCAAGACCGTTGTGAAGAGTTTGTGAGAAAAGAGAAGTAACACACTCTTAGTCTGGCACCTGGGGCATGGTCAGCACTCAGTGTCATAGCTGCTCTCCTCTTATTAGCTCTTTTGTCTCAGGGTTGACCTTGTCTGTGCCATTCAATACCTTCCCCAAACCACTGCCCTAAAGGATACTTCTTCCATTGATTTTTTAAAAATAGGAGCTCTTTTAAAGCTATGTAATTGCCTTAAGATAGCTCCAAAACCATTAACAGTATTCCAATGAGCAAAACACCTCCTTCCTTTGGGGAAAAAATATGCTTCAAAATGGATGGAGAAGAAACGTGGTGAAGAGCATGGTCTTCGACGCCAGTCTGCTCGTGTTCCTGTCTCGCTGGGTCTCTCGCTGTGTGAACTTGGGCAGACCACGTTGCTGTTGCGTGGCTCAGTTTCTCATCTGTGAAATGGGAGGATAGAGCACCTTGCTCGTGGGTGGTTAGGAGAGAGAGGCGAGACCATGAGTGCCGAGTGCCTCACAACAGGACCAGCAGGCACTGAGCTCAGGCCCAGTGTGTGCTGCTTGTGTCACCAAGCGCACACCTCTTGCAGAGGGGAAGACCATGGAGTTGGGGGAGAGGTGGGGAGTAAAGTGCTTCCCATTCTCGCTTGTCCCCTGGGGTGCAGGAGGTGCCTGTCTCACCGTCCTGTAGTGACCTTACAGCATGAAGTGACGGGGTGATGCTACTTTTATCCTCTATCTGAGGACAAGCAGACCCGAGCTTGGCAAAGTTGGTGACTGGCCCAAAGACTCGCCAAGAGTAGTTGGTGAGGCTGGATTTGAACCAAAGTGTGCCCGACCCCAGGACCTCAGCTTATATACATTACACTAAATGCCACAAAAGTGGATTTTTTCCTCCCCCACCCTCCCCATCCCTACCAGGCACTGCAAATTATGTAAATGGACATGTGAATTCATTTAATTTAGAGTATTACTGTTTTAGAAATGTTGCTTTAGATCCTTCAACCTGATTTCTTTGAAATTATTTTTAACTTATTAGGCTCTGCTGACTGAGATGATGGAGAGATGTAAGAAACTAGGAAACAAGTAAGTATTTTAAGACTCATAAAGCATGAGTTTGAAAATAGAGTCTGCTGCTTTTTTTTTTTTTTTTTTTTTTTTTTTTTTTTTTTTGAGCTTGGCATGCTTATGTGGACGAGAGAGCTGAAAGGCAGAGTAGATAGCGTGGAGGTTTGGAATGCCAGAGTTAAACTGCCTGGCCTCAGATCTTGGCTCTATTCTGTCTTAGCTTTATGACCCTGGGCCATTTTCTTGACCTCTGTGCCTCAGTCTCCTCATCTGTAAAATGGGGGTAATAATAGTCCTTCCCCCATGGATGAACTTGATCGTCTCATCCCCTCTGCTCTTCTTTTGGTGGCAGATGTGTAAGCAGCCTTGAGTGGGTTTTGTTCACCACTGTGTCCCTAGTGCATAGAACAGTGCTTTTCATAAGAGATGTGGATATACGAGGTACTTCAAAAAGTTCATGGGAAGATGTGTATTTTAATTTTCTCCATGAACTTTTTGAGGTACCCTCACAGCATAGGGATCAATATTCTTACTTAACGTTTAGTTTTATTAGGGCACCCGCCTGTTGAAATCTCACTCTTCTGTTTAAATGGATTGGATCAAGACTGCAGTGGTGCGTCAGACTTGCAGAAGGAAAGAACATACCTAGGGATACAAAATGGAGTGGGGAAACGGGGATAGGGAGGGAGGTTGGGAATAATTGGGGGGATAATTAGGTAGGGGACACGAGGTATAATCACAATTTGTGGTAATGGGCATGCTACCAGTATTACATCTTAGGCATAAGTGGTGACAATTTGTACCCCATGAATATTCATAACCAATTAAAAAAATGTATCTAATAGGGGAATTAAAAATAATAAAATAGCAAAAAATAAAAAAAGAAAAATGGATTGGATTGCTTCCTGGTTTACCTTTTCATTCACCACCCACGCATCCACCTACCAACCCATCTACCTACCCATCCATCCACCCACCTATCTACCCATCCATCTGTCTACCTACTCATCCACTTTCTCATCCACCCACCCAGTTAATTCAGTATTTATCAAGTTCCAAATGTGTATGTAACACTGTGTTAGTCTCTGGAGGTTACCTTTTTACGCCAGTCTTTTTTCACCCTTACCACTAAAAGACTATCAGTCCATCCCAGCAATATACATCCTAAAATTAAAGCAACTTCCATAAAGAGGAAGCTAGTTGACTTGGGGCATTCATGTCTTGTAGTGCCTTGCTGTTGAATTCTGTGATGTCAGCCTTTCGGGCCGAGTTCATTGCCACAAGGTCTATGGATTTCATTGGCATGATTAAAGAGTGCGATGAGTCTGGTTTCCCCAAGGTAAGCTTTTGATTTCATGCTCAGTGGGACAGTGAACAAGCACTGTCCCATCTGATAGCTCTCAAGGGAGGGCATCCAGTTTTGGGGGTAGTGTGGCCAACAGGAGAACAAGGGAACGCTCTGTTTCTGAAGAACGCCATGGAAGATGAGTTAGAGATAGGGATTGTTAGACACTGTGTAATTGCTGTGAGAGAGGCCGCTGTGAGGTCCAAATCCATCAAATTAGCTCACCAGGAGTATCTAAAAAAGACTTTGGTCTTACACCTTCACTCACTCTTTATGAAAAACTTTGTCCACTGGAATATTATGACCGACAAACTAGTCCAGTACATGGAGCCAACTCTTTATTTTGAGATTCTCAGTGTAACTCGGGTAGATTTTCCAGAAGAGGTGGCTAGAAGACTAACCCTGAGCTGGATTAAATACATTTTTTTTCTTTCTTTTTTTTTTTTAAGCCTCAACTTACTTTGATTTAAAATCTCCAATAACATAATGGTTTATATTTTTCTTAGCATCTCCTTTTTCGCTCACTGGGGTTAAACTTGGCCTTGGCTGATCCTCCTGAGAGTGATCGACTGCAGATTCTCAATGAAGCTTGGAAAGTTATCACTAAATTGAAGAATCCACAGGTGGGTGACCATTTAGACCTTAGATGGACTGCTTGTTGTCCAAATTATGCAGTATACTCTTTCTTTAAAGAAAAAAAATCTTTTAACTAATCATACTTCTGTTTTTTTTTTTTAAAGAAATCTTTTAATTATATTATTTGTTAATCTATAATGGTGAACCGATACCAAAGATGTATTTCTGTTTTTTGTATTCCAATTATGTCTCATTCTTGAGGCCTTAAGGTACGCTTAAAGTATAAAATTACAAATATTTGAAACTTTAAAAGACCTATGACTGTGCAAAGAACATACAAAATGCAACTGTCTATAGTATCTTGATTTGAAAGTACCAACTTAGTAGGATGTCCCTAAATTGGAGATCAGCAGTCGAGCCAGTAATTAGCAAAATGGAATTCCAATTTCTGGCCCTAAGCTGAAGCCTCCTTCTCTCTATACTCCAGGTGTTGGAAGTGTTGGAATGATAGACCAGCTGACCTTACTGTAATGCATGTAGTGATGGCCATCAAATTCCAGATGTGGGTATCATGTCTACCCATTCTTTTAGGCAACATGTCAGTAATTGCTGTAGCTGCCAATAGGGAAAAAAGGTACTGGTTGTCTTCGCGGCTGCAGGAACAACTGGACAAACTTCATCGCACCCTGCACTGTCCCTCTCCTGCTGGCAGCGAACGACTGAATATGGATATGTAGCATTGGAGACAGTCACTTATCAAGAAGGAAAGAGTAAAGTGGGCACAGATTTAAACCCCTTGTTAGTCGCCACGTTTACAGTCGTAGTGCACTAATAATAGTGATATAACTTAGAAAAACTAGAAACTTATTTACAAAATTATATACCTGTGGGTAGTTTAGCAAAATCATTAAACTTCAGCTGTTAAATTCTCTGTCTAACTTGGATTGGCCAACTAAAACAGCTTATTTAGGAGTTTAGGAGATCTATTGTACAGCATGGTGATGGTGGTTAATGCATTGCGTACTTAAAAATTGCTAACAGAGTAGATTTTAGGTATTCTCGCCACAAAAAATTAAGTATGTGAGGTAATACATATGTTAATTAGCTTGATTTAGCCATTCTGCAATGTATACATATTTTAAAACATGATGTTGTTTGCCATAAATATGTATAATCTTTATTGGTCAAAAAAGAAACCCAGCTTCTTCAGGATCTTTAAGTGAAAAGCCTCTGGGCCGGTGGTGCCTGTACTTCGTGCTTCCAAGCAGCTTTGCTCCAAAAGGCAGTAATTCGGGCCGGCCCGGTGGTGCACTGCTACAGTGCGCCGCTTGGGAAGTGCGGCGGCGCTCCCGCCAAGGGTTCGGATCCCACATATAGACCGGCTGCTCATTGGCTGAGCGAGGAGCAGGGGCAACACCGAGGGTTGCGATCCCGTTGCCGGTCCCGGTCCAGTACGGGCGCGACACTGAGGGTTGCAATCTGTTGCCGGTCATGAAAAAAAGACAAAAAGACAAAAAAAAAAAGCAAAAGGCAGTAATTCGTGGTTTTCTCCAATCTTTTTAAGTTTACCTTCTTAGAATTCCAATTAGATCTTGGATGTTCCTGGCTTTTCCTGTGTTAATGGAACTACTATTTTCTTCTCTCCATATTTCTTCTTTCTTTTCCTGAAAATGTTAGAACAGAAGAGGTATACTTGCTGGCTACATTTTTCCTTGACCTCTATTTTCCCAGTTGGGTGTTTTCCTGGGCAGGCAGACTGGCTCTGGTGGTCACTGTCATTTCCATAGCTGTCCCATCATCTATGCGTGGGGCCCCCTCCTACTTGAATCTAACACATAACTTCTTACTTAATATCTTTAATGCTTTCCTAACCTTTTTACAACATCTACATCACTCTCTGCAGGACAAGTGGTTTATTTTTTAAAGGCAGCAAGCCAGTTTTTTCTCAGAACTTGCAAAAATCACGTTTTAAGCAAAGTTTGAGTCTTCAGTCAGATCTCCCATCATTTCCTCTACTGAGGTGTGGTGTGGGCTCCCACTGTTATCTACAAAGTACTGTCCTTTAATTTTTTAAATTCTCTAAGCATGGTGGAACTTCACAGATTTCCATCTTGGCCCAAGGAGCAATTCTGGAATGAGAGCCTAATTAGTTTCAGGCAACTTAAATTGTTCTGTAAGTTGCTTCTTATGGTGAAATATATCAGTGGCCCAAAATTTTCTGTAGATGAACCACTTTTGTAATTCTTGTCCCTTGTCATTTAATTGTCAAAGCCCTTGAAGGGATTTGTACATGATGAACTTTTGCCATACAATAAACTGTATTATGCTTATTGTAAAAACATTTTTACTTTTTCTTTGTAGGACTACATTAATTGTGCTGAAGTGTGGGTAGAATACACCTGCAAGCATTTCACGGTATGTGGGGCTGTGGGGTTGCTTTTGAAAGAATTGTATTTTTCCCATGTGTATAATAGTGAGTGAATCTAGTTTAGGCATTTTACAATGGCAATTGTTCTTATAATTTATAAAAATTACATTCTTTTTAATAAAGTGTGATGGAGTATTAATGTGTATAATACTACAGAAGTGTTCTATGCTCCCAAATTTCCACGTAGATTTGGGAAATGGTGCATTAGACAAAGTTAAACAGATTTTTTCACCATATGATGCCTTAGAAGCTTATATGCTGAAGTGCGTTGTAGCTTTCCATGGGGGTCTAGTAACAAGCATTTCCTAAACATATTTGACTTGCATGTAATTTTTTTCTTAAGCATTTAGGAACATTTCCTTCCCTAGGCACAGACTAGAACCACAATTTGGTGAATATGGGGCTTGTCAAAGAGCAGAGACTTTAGACTGGGTTCAGATCCTGTTGCCAGGTTTATTTATTTTAACCAACTTTTAAAAATTGAAGTATAGCACTGCTGTGGTCTGAATGTTTGTGTCATCCCAACGTTCAGATGTTAAAACCTAATCCCTAGTGTGACAGTATTAAGAGATGATTATATCATGAGGGTGGAGCCCTTATGAATGGGATTAGTGACCTTATAAAAGAGGCCCAAGGGGGCTCTTTTGCCCCAACCACCATGTGAAGACACAAAGAGAAGGCACTGTCTATGAGGAACGGGCCTTCACCAGACCCCAAATCTGCTGGTGCCTTGATCTTGGACTTCCCAGCATCCAGAACTATGAGAAATAAATTTCTGTTGTTTACAAGCCACGCAGGCTATGGTGTTTGGTTATAGCAGCTCAGATGAACTAAGATGAGCACCAAAAATTGCACGTTACAAGTTTGTGGCTCACTGAGTTTTCACAAAGTACACCCGTATAATGACGTCTAGATCATGACATAGGAAACAGCTTACTCCTTAGAAGTCCTCAGCTCTCCTCCTCCCAACCACAGCTCCCATCCTTTTGGGGAGTTGGAGACAACCCCTGTCCATTACATAGGCCCATTATATAGACCAGAGGTCAGCACACTTTTTGTGTAGAGGGTCAGATAGTAAATGAGGCTTTGCAGACCATACAATCCCTGTCACGATCTTCAACTCAGCTGTTGTAGCACGAAAGCAGCCACATACAGTATGTAAGTGAGCCTGGCTGGGTTCCAATAACCTTTATTTATGCACACTGAAATTTGAATCTTGTATAATGTTCACTGTAATGAAATACTATTCTGGTTTGAATGTAAAAACTTACATTCAAAAACATTCTTAGCTCATGGGCCATATGAAACAGGCACTGGGCTGGATTGGGCTCTAGCTGGCTGACCCCTGATATAGGTGACAAAAGGGAACAGTGAGCAGCTGGGTCAGACAGCTGTTAGTGGCGAGGCTATGCTCTACCCACAGTGCCTCACTGCTCTCTCTGGGTGTCTGAGAGAGGGGCCTGGGACAGACAGGCAGAAGGTAGCATGGCTGATTTTACCACCACTCAGGGAAGGCAGGAACTATTTAAAGCCCCAGAACCTTTTAGAACAGTGTCTAGTCCTGACTTGGTGAAGATGTGGCCATCTTTAGGGCCGTTGTACTACTGGACCAGGTGATATGGGTGGGATTTCTCCCCTCATATTATTTTCAGCAGAATATTTGAAACTGTTTCCTGGAAGATGTGTGATATATTCTGAATAGGTTAGTCTTTCCCCCAGGAAAATGGTCAGTTGCCATTCAGTGTCTAATATAGGTTTGATTTATTTTCCCCTCTTAGAAACGAGAGGTGAACACTGTTTTAGCTGATGTCATCAAGCACATGACTCCAGATCGCGCGTTTGAAGATTCCTACCCTCAGGTAACAGATTTGCGTTTCTCATTTCAACACTGTTAGGTATTTTGTTCTGTTGAATTAAATAGTCGATTGCATGGGTCAGGCCAGAAAGTCAGATAATCCTGTGTTTGAATCTTAGCTCTGCCAGATCCTAGCCATGTGCCCTTTGATCAGTTACTTAACTTTGTTGTGCCTTAGTTTTCTTACCTGTGAAATGGGGATAATAATAGTCCTACCCTCAGAGTTGTTGTGAGGATTTAGTGAGATGTGATAAGGGAAGCCCTGACACAGGTGCTTGGCACATGGTAAATACTGAATAAGCATCGTCATCATCATTGTCACCAGCAAGTAAGGTACCTATGTTTTTCAGTTAAATTGACTTTTTATTTGGAAATAAATTTAAGCTTATTGGAAGGTCGAAAGAATAGCTCCCAGTATTCTTTACTCAGATTCACTAACTTAACATTTTGACACATTTGTTTTACCATTGTTGTTAAATGCATGTGTGTGCACATGTATGCACACATATACATATATATGTCTGTATGTAAATTTTTGTGAATCATTTTAGAATACATTGCATACATCATGCCACATCTTTACTTTTAGAGTATAGTGAGTATTTTCTTTTTTTTTTTTTTTTTTTTTTTTGTCTTTTTCGTGACCCGTAAGGGGATCACAACCCTTGGTGTGGTGTCGCCCACACCACGCTCAGCCAGTGAGCGCACCGGCCATTCCTATAGAGGATCCGAACCCGCGGCGGGAGCGTCGCTGCGCTCGCAGTGCCACACTCTCCCGAGTGCGCCACGGGCTCGGCCCATAGTGAGTATTTTCTAAGAACCAGGACATTCTCCTACATAACCATAGTTCCAGTATCAACTTCAGGGAATCTAACATTAATACAATACTGTTATTTACTCCACAGTCCCTACGCTGGTTTTGTCAGTTGTCTCAGTGTCCTTTATGGCAGGTTTTTTTCCCCCTGCCAGTATAGAATCCAACTCAGGATCACTTAGTATTCCCTTTATCTTGACATAATTACGATTTACTTTTTTATTTAATAACATGATCTTCTGGTACTGCTGCCTGAGATTGATTTTGAACTGCACTTAGTATAATGCAATTACATATTCTTGTAAGAATTTTAATATTTTGCTAATTGAAGAATTTTTCAGCATTTGCTAATTAAAATGGTTCATTATTACAACATATTGAGCAGCCACTGACTCCTGACATTTTTCTGGGTGTGATGAAACATCATATGGCTATGCGTGGTGCCTGGAGCATACTAAATAAATATGATTGAACAAATAAAGTGTGTAGAGGAGATGGGTTATCGTACCCTCGTGGATTGTCAAGATTTCACAGGAAAACTGAAGTGCATTAGAATTTTTGTTGAGGAATTTGCGGAAGATCTTGACTGCTAGGGATCCAGTTAATTGAAAACTTCAAATAGCGTGACTATTTTAAAGCAGTTTGTTCTGAGAGAGGGGAATTTTACTGTAGTATAATTCTGACATATCTAAAAGCAACTTACCAAAGATGCCCGAATTCAGAACAGCCACCCATATCAGCAGTGGGCCCCTTGTGTGAAGAGCAGGCCATGTCAAGAAAAGTAAAACTGCAGGGGTCTATGGAGAACTGGTTTATTCCAGCTCTAAGACAGGGAAGTACAAGATGAGCCTGGGACATTTTTGTGTGTGCCAGAAAGTAAGGAAGTGATCAGAAAACTGATGGCAACATGTAAATAGGATACAGGAGCAGCTTAAAGGGGCTCTCACAGGCTCCCAGTTTGAGCCTCACAAGACATTAGGACAGTAATGGATTATAACCCATTGAATAAAATACGAATCCAGGAATCCATTCTTATGATGAATAGGCAAATAAATAGACAAGGGGAGAGATGGACAGGGGGTGCCAACTGAGCAATGTGGAAGAAATGGTAGAGTTGGAAATTCACTATTTTGCAACCATCGTGGTAAAGACAGGAATCGTTAACCTTCAGTGCATGCTAGACCTGAGGGGAGCAGTTTGAAAAGCAGCCAGATATTTGCATATCTCAAAGGGTCTTTTCATAGTGAGTATTAATTGCAAGGGGGAAAATAGTGACCATACTGCACAGAAATTGAACAGTTCTTGACCAACTAGTTAACATTCATATCATCAATGAGAAGCAGATGGCCATCATGCACCTGTGGATGTGCTACCCTGAGATAGACACAGTATCACCTATGTAGCATTCCAGTCTAGAATGCATAAGCTGAATCTAATCATGACGGAGCATCAGACATACCCAAATTGAAGAGCATTCTATAATTCTTCAAAAATATTGCCCTGAATGGCAAAGACAGGCTGAGGAAGTGTTCCGAAATAATACAGACCACAGAGACATGAAAAGGAAATGATGTTCACAATCCCAGACCAGATACTGCAGAGAAGGGAGGAAAAATAATGCCGTAAAGGACTCATTGAGATAATTGGCAAGATTGGAATATGGATGATAGATTAAAGTATTTTGATTATATCGGTGTTAACTTTCCAGGATTCGCTAACAGCAAAGGGAAAATGTCAGAGAGTATGATATTCTCAGGATGCAAAATAAGGTACTAAGGGGAGAGGGACATGATTCATGCAATCTACTTTCATATGGTTCAGGAAGAAAATAGTATGTCTTACACAGAGAGAACAATAAAGCACATTTGGCAAAATATTAAACTGGTGGTTTTGGGTAAAGAATGTATGGGAATTCTTTGTATTATTTTTGTAGCATTTTTGTAAGTTGGAAATTATTTCAAAATGAAAAGTTAAAAAATGTTCATGGAGAGCATGTTTACAAATTCTAGCATTAGATGGATGGATAGGTGAGGAGATACAGCAAATGTTATCTTTTGTGGAATCAGGTGATGAATAAATTAGTGTTTGTTGTATAATTCTTTCAATTTTCTTTGTTTGAGCACTTTCATAATGAAATGTTGAAGGATGAATCACAGTTAAAAAATGTTACTTTATTATTTTTTTTTAAAAATCTTGTTCTAAAGGTATTACTTGCTTTGTGTTTCCAAAACTATTTTACATTTTAACCAGACAATATTGCAGTATCTTATAATGCTGTGCCTTGGAACATTGTTGATGATGAAGTTTAGAAGTCCTTTATTAGTCTTTTGCTTGACTGACCTAGTAAACTTTTTAATTACGAAATGGACTTATAATACATCTTCATATTCTATGTCTTTAGAAAATGAGAGATTTTCTTTGCACATAATTTAAACAGCAATTTTTTAGTGTAAATAAAGTATTTGTCAGTAAATTTTCTTCATAGCAACTGGGGCAGGGAGTTATATTTTATTGAGAAACAGTATCTCCTTGGTTCTCCTGGACCAAGTCCCTGTCGTCCTTTTGATCAAGACTGTGTGCATCTTGTGTGGGGTGCAGTGAACATCAGTACGTAGGCATTTCTGAAGCAGACTTCATATATGGTGCCACCAGCCTTGGGAACACTGTGGCCTTTGACATCACTGGCAAACTTGGTCCAATTCCTATCTACTGAAGTAGTCAAGAAATACAAGGCCATGATGGACTAGAAAAGGGGTCAGCAAACTATAGCCTATAGGCTGTATGTGGCCTACCAACAGTTTTTGTGAATAAAGTTTTATTGGCACACAGCCATGCCCATTCTTTTTTACATGTTGTCTATGGCTGCTTTTGTGCTACAGTAGCAGTGTTGATAGTGATTGAATGTAGGCCCTTTATATATAAGCTTGCCCACTCCTCAAATAATAACAATAGCTGATGTTAATGGAGAGCTTTCTAAGGGCGTGGGATGTTCTGAGCACTTTACATGAACCTCCCATTTAACCCACACAGGTATTGCTTTGATCTCCGTTTGACAGATGAGAAAGCTGAGGCCAAGGCAAAGTTGCTTCCGCAAGACTGCAGAGTAGGATGTACAGAGGAAGACAGGCAAACTCAGCCCGAGACAGGGCCTAACCTAACCTTAATTCCCATTCTTTGAACAATCTAGGCATACCTTTTTGTAATTGTAATTGCAAGTTATGAAAGATAGCTGCTTTCTAAGAAAATATCCAAGTTGTATTAAATAAGATGTGTTTTTTTGTTTTGTTTCGCAGCTTCAGTTAATCATTAAGAAAGTTATCAACCACTTCCATGATTTCTCAGTTCTTTTCTCAGTGGTAAGTAACATTTCTTAATTATCTTTGGAAATTTTTATCTGGGTCAGAGATTCTCTTAATGTCTCAGTAATGTTTTCGTAGCGCCCCAGGCAAAAAGAAATACTCAACAGTTTCTTTCATAAAGTTGTTAGGTCTAATCAACTTAATAAGTATTTATGTCCTAACAACTTAAACATCCTTTGAAAAAATAATATACATAAACTGGAAGAAAACTATCATTTCTGTTTTATTTGTTACTTGCTAATGAGATGTGTGCACCTGTTGGGTGCTACACAACTTGTCAAACCTTGAAACCACATTGGACATCCTCATCTTCATTTCCTCTTCCACAATGGCTCTCACATGGGACTTGCTTTTTATCACGCAATCTAATGTTGAAACTGCAATATATCAAGCTAGTAGTTGTTTTAGTGTCTGACAGTGTTGAGATTTACTGTTTCCCTCCAAAATTTAAAATATTCTACAACGTCTCTTGAGTTTGCCACAGTGCCCTGGGCAAGTAGGAATCTAGGCGATTCTCTGATTAGTAACTTTCTCTGTCCCTTCCCTTAGTGTTCTTCTTCGAGGTTCCAAGTTTTTTGTTTATTTTTAAATAATAGAAGTTGGGCTGGCTGGTTAGCTTGGTTAGAGTGCAGTTTTATAACACCAAGGTGAAGGGTTCGGATCCCCTTACTGGCCAGCCACCAAAATGAATGAATGAACAATGAATAAATAAATAAATCTAATACTTATTGGATGTACACCAAACGCCAAGCATTGTGCTGAAACCCACAAATTCCTTCTAGTAACTTAAATTATATGTAGAGTGTTTTCTTTATTTTTTAGGAAAAATTCCTGCCGTTTTTGGACATGTTCCAAAAAGAGAGCGTGCGGGTAGAGGTTTGCAAATGCATCATGGAAGCCTTTATCAAGTGAGTGCAACACGGGGTAATGGAGGCTTTATTCCTAGTGCCCTTGTGCAACCTTGTGATGAGAAATCAGTTCACATGCTCCGAGGCCTAATAATGTGTATGTATTTCATACTAGAAGCAACATTAGAAAGAAAGCCACGTCAAGAGCAGCAGTCATGATAAAAGTTGGTAATTAGTGCTTGAGAAGACAAACTAGAAAGTATTATAGCATGGGCCTGGCCAGCAGGTACATTTTACTTAGATATGTTTTTGGAAGGAGCAGTGTTTTGATGAACTGCCTTGAGAGTAAAATATGAAAGGATAAAATTAAAGGCACACTTATATGAAGGTACCAGTACTGGAAAGCTTTTCATCCTCATTGTTACTAATTTGTGATCAGTTTTCAAATTTAGTTTCTTTAATTTTGTTAAGTCTATGTTTGCACAAACTGCCTACTGCTGGAATACGTAAAATAATTTTAAGAGAGTGCATGGAAGAAAGGTTTTTACTTTAAAAGTTATGTATTGATTTTAAACTTACTGGACAGAATGTAACTCATTTATTTAATCAGTGATTTCAGGTATGTTATTTTTTATGAACAGGTTAAATTAAAAAAGTTAAAGTTATTTAAAATATTAAGTATGTAGATATGGTTCAGTTTGGAAAATTGAGTTTTATGTTGCTCTAATATGTTTTAAGCTTTTCTCATTATCTTTTTAAAAGATTAATTCCTTACTAAATAATAAAAGTAGTTAATTCATAATTGACATGCTTGGAACAAATATACCTACTTTACTTACATGGAGATTTGTTATGAGTTTGTCCTTCAGATTGTTTGGAGAACCAAATTAATAATTTTGCCTGGCACTTAACACAATTTCATACAGGTAGTATACAACTTCAGAAGGTGTAAGAAACATAGTAAGAAAACAGGTTTGCCCTTTGCATGGCTTGGGAAGAGTAGCAGTTTCACTGTGATTTTGCGGTTAGGAGAAGTTATGATATGTGTGGAAGAACAAATTTGTTAATTAAAGAAGAATTAAGAGAAAACCAGAACATTGCCCATTGCTGGTAAACTGGGCCGTGTGAAATGCCTGCCAGATAATTTGCTGTTTCTCAAAATATATACAGTAGGTAAGAACTAAATCCGTGTTCTCATTGCTGTCAGTGGACAGAACTTTTACCACTGTCTTTAAATGTCTCCTAGGCATCAGCAGGAGCCCACCAAGGACCCCGTCATCCTGAATGCCCTTTTGCATGTTTGCAAGACCATGCATGACTCTGTGAAGTAAGACATGCCTGAAGATGAAACATAACATAGGTTGGGTCTTAATACCACAGTAACAGAACATTAGGGATTGACTGCTCTAAACTGTCACTGTGAATGATATTACTTCACTGAGTCTATTAAGATTCTTGCTAATGAGGACATTGCAGGCCAGGAGAGGAGGGATGCTGAGGGGTAACCTTCTTGAGAAAATGAGATGGCAGATGTTTTGACAAAAAGATTTCTGTTGGGGAAAAAAGGCTGATTTCATCCAAGTAAACTCAAACTCCATGTCTCCTGGAGATTTCTGCCAGCAGCAGGTAGTATAATAATGAACTCGCTCATCCAGTAACATAGCCTTTTCATTTTATCTCATCATTAGCTAATTATTTGAAATTGAAATGAAATTACTTATGTTTCTTACAAGAAGGAGGCTCAGACCTATCCACAGACCTTACCTTTTTGTTAAAGGCTCCGTTATTACTCCTTTGCTTTCTAGTTTTTAGTTTTTTGGTTTTTTAAGCATATTTCCATTTGACTGTGCTTAAGATAGTTCCTGCTTATTTGTTGCTGAACTTTTAGTCCCCAAAGAATTTTTAAACACAGCAGCTTGATTTACTGGGAAACATTACAAGAATTGAGAAAATTGTTTTGGAACTTAACCATCAAGATGAATTGTATTTCTTTTCTTTTTTTCTCTTTCCTTACTTTTGGAATCTTTCTTTATTTCCATGACTCTTTGTGCTTTCAACTTTATGGGTAGTTATAAAAATCAAAATATCAAGACTTTTTTATAATAAATTAAACCAGCAGAATTTAGTTGGACAAAAATAGAAATAAAGTCACAGCAAACATCCAGAAAGGCACTTATATTCGTTGGATATTGGTTTGGGGCTTAAGTCAAATAGAAGGCTTATTTCTCATTTACTAAAAGTGTGACTAGGTAGAGAGACTAGAAGGTGGGGTAGGGAACCCCTTCTTTTGAACATCATCCAGGATGCAGGTTTCTTCTGCTCTGTATTCCTTTGGGGTGTTGTCCTTGTCTCTCTGCTAGAAGCTGGCCTACCTCGACCATGTCCACGTTCCAGCCTGTGGACATTGGAGGACAGCAGCTTTCTTTTAGGGACAAACTTAGAAGGCTCACACATCACTCACAGTTATATCCCATTGTCCAGGACACATCCCATTGGCCATACCTAGCTCTGAAGGAGGCTGGGGAATGTCTTAAAGAACAAAGGGGACATTGCATATTACAAGACAGTATGCAATCTTTGCCAAAACTTATTTTTCCCTAGAACAAATCAACAAACAAAAACTTTGATTCCTGTTTTCTCTGGTCTCTTAAATTAAAACAATAAATAAATTTGGGGAACTATTTGTAGGCTTTCACATGTATATCAAAACTATAAAGACTTGACATTTTCTTATTTATATTTACATTGAATTTTCTATTAAATAGAAGCAACTGAGATGGTGATTTGCTTTAAAATGCATCCAAAAACTGAGGTGGATGGATGGATGGAGAGGGGAGTGGATAGTTATGTTATAAAACAAATTTTGTAAAATAGTAATGGTAGGATCTCGATGGTGGGTGTATGAGTGTTCACTGGAAAGTTCTTTCAACTTGGCTGTATGTTGGAAGCTTTTTATAATAATGTGTTGAACAAAACTCTGAAATACAAAATTTGGTATTAGACCATGCTGCCTAAAATCCAAAGAAGAGAAAGCTACCTTCTGTTTTCCTGTTAATCATGACAATAGCATCTTTGAAGGAGATGAGAAACACATTTAAATTATGTCGATTTTGTGTATATATTTTTATCAAAAGAAAAATATACAGCCTACAGGGAGATTTTTAAGTCTAGAAAATGCAAAATGTTCTTAACTGTTAAACTGCTGTATTTTTTCTTTTAGAGACTTTCATTTATTACCTCTGTTAATTATGTACGATCATTGATTTTAGTGCACTCACTCTTGAGGATGAGAAAAGAATGCTGGCATATTTGATTAATGGATTTATAAAAATGGTAAGTATTGGGGAAGAAGTTTCAGTGCACTTGGAAGTGTGATGTAATTGTTTGTCCTTATTCCAGTGAGAGCAGTTACTGTTATGTTCCCTGGTGCTTTTCATTTTTATTGAGATAAGATGAAATTAGAAAACATCTTACATTAGCCAGGGGGGGGGGGGGGGGGGGGGGGGGGGGGGGGGGGGGGGGGGGGGGGGGGGGGGGGGGGGGGGGGGGGGGGGGGGGGGGGGGGGGGGGGGGGGGGGGGGGGGGGGGGGGGGGGGGGGGGGGGGGGGGGGGGGGGGGGGGGGGGGGGGGGGGGGGGGGGGGGGGGGGGGGGGGGGGGGGGGGGGGGGGGGGGGGGGGGGGGGGGGGGGGGGGGGGGGGGGGGGGGGGGGGGGGGGGGGGGGGGGGGGGGGGGGGGGGGGGGGGGGGGGGGGGGGGGGGGGGGGGGGGGGGGGGGGGGGGGGGGGGGGGGGGGGGGGGATGGAGGAGGAGATCTATTGGCTCATGTGACACAAAGTCCAGAGACGGGACTCTCTGAAGGTCTTCGTGATGTCAGGACCTGCCATTGGTGTCTGTCTTGGGCTTGCACTCTGCTCTGTTGACTTCCTTCCGAGACAGACTTGCTCCCCACCAGAGCTGCAGCTTGACATTCCCAGCTCTGCAGCCCAGCAGGAGGGACTCCAGCAAAAGTCTTGGGATTGAGTCTCTTTGGTTGAACTTGGGGCATGGGCCCAAATATACCCACTGGCCAGACCTGGGAGATATGCACACCTGGGTGACCCTAATCATGTGGACTGAGAGTGGAGGTGAAAACTTTGCTGGGTGGGCAAAAGGCCAGATGACCACTCTCCATCTGTTTTAGTTCTCTGTCACTGGGTTATTGCTGCATAACAACTCACCCCAAAACATGCTAGCTTAAGTGTTTTATTAGTTCTTACAATGCTGTGAGTTGGCTGGGTAAGCCAGGCTGCCCATGTGGTGTTGACTGGTATGGCAAGATTGGACTGGAGGATCCAGGATGGCCTGCCTCTCAAGTCTAGGGCCTTGGCCTCTGCTGTTGGCTAGGGCATCTCAGTTTCCTTACACATGGCCTGCTTCTCTGCACTGTCCTCTCTTCATTTGGGAGTCTCAGTTGAGGTCTCTTACATAGTGCTGGCATCCCTGAGGGCACAGACAAAAAGCTGCAAAGCCTTTTAATTTTAAGGCTGTGGCTTGGAAATCAAGCAGTGACCCTCAGGTCATTCTGCTGCATTCTATTGGTCAGAGCAATTCACAGGGCCAGCTTGTGGAGGGGAGGGGAAGAGCCCCTGCCTCTTGATGGGAAAAGTCCAAAGGGACATTGCAAAAGGATAAGCAGAGTGGGAGGGATTACTGCAGCCTTCTTCAGAAACATCCAAACATTACACCATCCCAGGCCAAACAATCTTTGCCTTAATTTTCACCAACTGCTCCCAGCATCTTCTGTTTTAGTAGAAATGTCAGGACCAAAACTGCCTAAGCTGAGAATGACGAGATCACTTTGAAAATAACCTTGAAAATGTGACTTGTTCAACAACGAGGGTTGATTGAACTGTCCACCTGACTCTGTGGGTCAAATATCAATTTTGATGAAAATTTAGGATTAGCCTTTTGATTCCCATGTTAGAAAATGGACCTATGGATTTTACTGGGTGACTCTCCTTTGCCCTTGGTTTATGTACTGATCATGTAGTATTTATCCTTTTATGGCTTTTCCTGAAAGTCACCGAATTATAATGGAAAAGAATATGAGGAAATAAGATGCGAAACCTGATAGCTATAATGGAAATAGCAAAGTTAAACCTCCTTTGGACAAAAATGATTGATATAGCCATAAAGTTTCTCCTACTTACCAGCTGTTCATAAATTTGAAGAAATAGGAGAAGTGGGGATTTTTAATGGTGGAGAAACTTCCTTCCCTGGCTCCAGCAGCCACCAGGAAGCTGCTGAGGTTGGATCCCCATCCGGATGCAGAAAGGTTTGGCTCTTATTAGGGAAAGCCCCCTGACAAAGACTCCCAATAACCAAGTTTATGTTCCATGAAAAGGCCGCAGCTGGCAAACAAAATTCCATCATTCCGTTTCCAGTGGTTTCCTTCTAAGCATGGAAAAGCCTACTTACATTTTGAGCTTCTGTTTTTTATTCTTGGGCTTTTTATGTTCTAGTCCAATGCCCATGTCATAAAGGTGAGATGGTAATAGTAATATTTCAGTTATACGCTAGTTGAGATCAAGCCTTTCTAGTTAGAGTATATTCCAGTGTGTGTCATCTGCATGTTTGCTTGTGTCCCTCTAAAGATAACATTGTCCCTTTCAGCATCTTTCTCCTTGATTCTAGGTTTCCTTTGGCCGTGATTTTGAACAGCAGCTAAGTTTTTATGTTGAGTCCAGGTCGATGTTTTGCAATCTGGAACCTGTTCTCGTTCAGTTGATTCATGTAAGGATTTTCACTCGTTTGTTCTCTCAGTAAATCTATATTGACCATCTATATGCCACCCAATCTTAATCTGGGATTCTTCTGGCCCATATTGCTGTTCTCTAGGGTACAAGAGGGTGTTTCTCAAAGGTTAATAAAATCTACAACATTGCTTAAGTCTTTGGATGGTTTTATTGACCTTTTTTCCCCCTTAAATTTGCATATTCTCATTTCTGCCTGGCAACAGCAAAGAGTTAAGTGATTTACACTGATTAATTATAGAAATACTAACCTGGAGTCTCTTGTTGCCTAACCAGAGGTTCTCAATTTTCTTCAGTCATGGCATCTCTCTTTTCATGGTGCCCCCAGACCAGAAGAAACAGTAAAGTTCTATTAAGAAGTTGGTTTAGATAACTTTAGTTATTATGCCCTAAAAACTAGATAGTCACTTAAAAAATAATGTACATAAATCAAAAGAAAAATATTATTTTTATTTCATTCTCCAATAACCATAATCACTGATGAGGTATGTGTACCTATTGAGCACTGCATAACTTCTCAAGCCTTGGAAACAGATTGGACACTGCTACCCTTATTTCCTGTTTTCCATTGATTTTTTTTTTTCTACTTTTTTTTTTTGGCTGGCTGGTATAGGGATCTGAACCCTTGACCTTGGTGGTATAACACCAGGCTCTAATCAACTGAGCTAACCAGCCAGCCCCCTCTTCACATTGCTTTTCACACAGTACTTGCTATTTATCATAGCAGCCACCAAAACCCAACTTTCACAAAGGTGTGATGTGGCCACAAGGGATGTAATGCAGCCCAGTGTCACATCTGTGAGCAACTTCACACCAGTGCTTTGCACAGTGTTCAACAATTGGGTATTGCTGTGTTTCCCTAAAATATGTGATGAGTTTGCTGCAGCACCCTGGGGAACCGTGGTACACAGTTTGGGAACCATAGGTTCAAACTTTCCTTATCTTTGAAAAGGTTCACTAAGGCTCTTTAATTGCTTCATGTCTTTTCAAGGAGAACAGCCTTTTAATGAATCATTTGCTGGTTAGCAGGTTACTTAGCACAACCAAGCTTAAGACCTAAATGTAGAATACCTCATCTGTACAATCAGGGGGGGTACTGATACCCACCTCACAGGGTTGTAAGGATTAAATGACTTAATGAATGTGAAGCTCTTAGAATAGCACCTGGTACACTGTAAGTGATGATGTGGCCACTGTTACTGCTGTTTTTACTGTTAGTATTGCATAGCTAAATTGTATGGTCTGCTCTCAGATTTGGAGGTTTGTCTTAAGATCTCTAAGATCTTAAACTTAGAGTGTGGGATTTCTGGAAATGTATTAAGTGAACCCTGGCTATTCATTAATCCCTGGTCATTTATAATGCTGATTGATAGGCATGACTAACTTAGCAAGTGCCTTTTGTTCTACCTTGTTGGAGATGTTTGTTCATGCCAAGACTGAATCGGGCCTGATGACCCCTTTGGCATTGCCGATTTCAGTGCTAGCCGGTCATGGTTCCAGTTAGCTTGTTCTCATTGACTTGTGTGTTGTTAACATTCAAATCTCTATGGAAGATGTTAATCTGAACCACCCGTCATTTCACTTCCATTTCTATTTTATTTATACAAATCCAGAGTGTGAACCGGTTGGCAATGGAAACAAGAAAAGTAATGAAAGGAAATCATTCCAGAAAGACAGCTGCATTTGTTCGGGTATGTTCTAAAGATAAGGACTCAGATTTTGAACTCCAGTGGGTTGTTTAGTTTGCAGGTTACTAAATTGCTATTCCAGAAAAAGACAAGTGTGTCATCGTAAGGTTGGTTTAGTATTGACTTTTCACATTAATTTTTCCCTGGGATAATCAATTTTCTTAATGTTTTCAAAAGAAGCAATCATGGCCAGCCACCAAAAAACAAAAAAAGAAAAGATCAGAGGAGTCTGAATTTTAATATATGTTTTGGGGAACTGGTCAAGAGATGGATTTGTATTTTTGTCTGCCAGCTGAATGACCTCTAATTTTCTCTAACATAATAATATGTTGTTATAATATGAAATATTTATCTAATATAATAATAATATAATATTACATAAAATAATATTTTGCCTGTAACTGGAAAGTTTGGTATCTTTTTTTTCCTCTTACAAGAGTTATGCTCAAGTTCGAAAAAAATTTTCAGCTTCTTGAGTCTGCAGCTCAAAATTTAAATGAACCAATACTTGTCTATGTCTTTAAAACTGAAATCAGACTGAAACTGTTACAACAGATACTAAGCCTCCTGGCCCTGCCTTTTCTCACCTCTTGAATCTTTTTAGCAGCATTATTTCCTGACTACTTCCATATTCTTAAGTCATTGGTTTAAGTGGCTGCTGCTCTTTTTATCAATATTGGGTGTTATCAATTTATGTCACATGATGATGAATGAGGTTGTATATTTCATATGCCATCGTGCCCCTCCCCTCCCCATCCTCCCAAAGAGTTGTCAGTTATAAGAGAGTTGAGAGGGGAACATTGGGGCCCAAAATGGGGGGACTAGTTGTTGAAGTGTTTTTACTTGGAAGTACATGATGGGACAAAACAGGAGCATTAATCTGCGAAGATGGCCTTGCCAACCTCACGGGCTGCGGTCCTCCCCTTCTTTCTAGGCCTGCGTTGCCTACTGCTTCATCACCATTCCCTCCCTGACAGGGATCTTCACACGGCTCAACCTCTACCTGCATTCTGGCCAGGTTGCCTTGGCCAACCAGTGCCTCTCCCAAGGTAAGGCCACCATTCTCCCATCTCAGGCACTCCCTTGCTGCTTAGGAAAGCTGACTCAGCCATGTGTGTGTGCATGTGTGTGTGTGTGCGCGCGCGCGTATGTGTAGAGAGAGAGCGATTCCTTTAAGGAGAAAAGAGAAAAAATGGTCAATAAATGATGAGTTTTCAATCTGTTGCTCTCGTAGGAAGCGCACCAGACACACACACGTTTACAGAGTCAGACAGACTATAGAGCGTAGATATCTTCCTGTAAGAACCTTCTTAAATCTCAGGCTGGGTCAGGCAGCTCAGACATCCTGGGCTAAGTATGCATACAGAATTTGAGAAGTTAGGACTACTTAGCCATAGCAGATTCATGTTTATTTTTTGTTTTTGTTGATATTTGTGTGTTTGAAACCCCAGGGACACACTAGTAGATTCTAATCTGTGTAGAATGAATACCCAACAGCTTGCTGTTATGGATGAAAAGTCTGCTCAAGATGAATTTTTCTGTGCTAGGCACGCATGGAAGCCGACACTGAAGCCAGGATGCACGGGGGTAATTTATTTGGGTGGAGGAGATCCCAGCGAGTATCAGAAGGGTGGTGGGAGGTGAGACGGGAAGATAAGTAAAAGTGCACTTGCAAGCAGGTTACTGCTGTAGGCAGCTGAGCTTCAGTCCCACTTGGGAGATGGTGTCAAATACACCTCAGTGTGACTCCACCTGAGGGGGGAGGAAGACCGGTATTTACCCTTCACTCTCATCTGTCATCGGCTGAGTGCTGCTTCTGGAACATTAATTCCCTGGCACTCTGGCCTGCTGCACACTTGAGCCATGAGAATGCCCTCAAGCGGGGAGTCTCGAGTGTTTGCCGCAGTACACCCTGGTCACCAACTGCAGCGGTTTGCGTCAAGGGCGGGCGGGCGGGCAGAGCCCCAGCAGGTTGGTGGCCAGGGATTCATCCAGCAGGCCATAACACAAAGCATCAAAGAAATCTTGGTGCGCCATTTATGGAGCATTTGTTATGCGGCCTGCAGTGTCTGATTCCATCCTCCTAACAGCCACATGAGGCCAGTCCTGTGGTTGGGGCCTCATAGCCCAGATGAGAAACGGAGGCAGGGAGTGGCCAAGTAGCTTGCCTGAGTATGTCCACTCGTGAGTCACTGAGCCAACATTCAGTTCCTGATCTGCCTAACACAAGGTCACCATTAAGTAGACTGGGTGTCTTCAGTGCGAACAATCGGGAGGCTTGCATGAATATCAGGGCACCATATGAGGTAGACTGATGTTTTCAGTGGTGATTCTCCCCTGCCCCAACCTCGCAGATTATGCTGGAGCAGCGCTTTTCTACTTGCTGCTGTTGGCTCAGGAAGGTATTCTGGGCCAATTTGGAGAGTGGTCACTCACTCCCCTGTTCTTTTGACCCTTAGCATGGTGGTTCTGGTGGTCATCTGTATCTGGATTCAACTGGGGCCGCTCTGGGCACAGAAGTCTTCAAACGTGGTTGCTGTACATATTTTCATCCCTTTTAAACTCTGCTTGGTTTTGCTTTCTGCTCCTGGAGCACTCCTGTAGTTTCCCAGCAGCGTATTTGAAGTTAAACTAAACACCTTGCCTCTGAGTCCCCACGGGACCCTGCTGCCTTCTGTCCCCATCTCCCACCATGCTTAAGCCATACAGGCTTTTTTCTGTTCTTGGAACATATTAAGCTGTCTCCCAATTCAGTCTTTGCACTTACTGTTCCCTCTTTCTAGAATGATCTTTCCCTAGATATTTGCTTTTTTCTTTGAATTACAAAGCAGGTGGTGAGAATCAAGCCAGAGCTTCTTAGGGAGGCCACTTCTGACCACTCTAGCTAAAGTGGCCACCCTTCCTCAGTCTATCTCATTCTGTGCCGTCGTCCTCATTGTCATCATTGTGCATACCACAAGCTGACATTTTCTTACTGTGCCTCCTTGTTTACTTGTTTGAGACATCCCCTGTCCCCACTAAAATAGGCACCAGTCCTCATTGTGTGTTGGTAAATGCGGAACTTTTTCCCAGTGCCTGCTTTGGTAAGAATGATGGGTTAGCAAGAAACAAAAAAAAACAAAAATGAAAACAGCCACCACCAAAAATCCGATGACATGCAAAATGAAAATTAGAAGACACTTTCTTGGATGTTAGAAATTTTAAATCTTTTTATAAACTTGTTCCCTTTCAGAAAGCTCCAGAATAGTAGACCCAGGTGGGAACACCTGAGTTTGGTTTCAACTGAAGCATTAGGAACAGATTGTGAGCTGCAGATACCAGAGCTGTGGACTGCGAGTGGAGGCTCTGAAGCCTAGATCGCTCTTCTTCCAGCTTTATAAAATCAGGACCATGATTTTGACTGTTGTAGATCTTATGACTGGATCTTCTATATAGCTTCATGCCATTTGTTAAAAAAAAAAAAAAAAGTAACAAAATAAAGGCTCCCCCCTCAACAAAGATTTGCTGCTCTCAGGAGCTTTTGGAGGAGATCTGTGAATGATTTTCTCCCTCTTGGGCTGCCCCAAAATGCCCTGGGTCTGCACCAAGGGACAAGCAGTGTAATGACAGCCCCAAATACTGTGCACAGATCAAGACGGTGCCCTTATTGTCAGAAGAGAGTTCCTCGTCAGCTTCACCCCTCACTTTAAGCTACTGCGGGGGAGCAGGAGTGTGGTATCCACTTCAAGTTTAATAATTTATCTGATGATTTTTGCTCGAGTCTCTAAATGCTGTGGCACTAAACCTTAAAAGCCTATTATTGTTCTTCTGAAAGCCACACGCAGCAGTTGCTGGCCAAAATAAATAATGCATTCAATTACTGAGAATGGGAAGGCTAAATATAAATTAAATGAAGCTTATGGAAATGGGCTGCTCTTGTCTGCCTCCCTAGACATTCTCCCTTTTCAATTGGTTATAAAATATCCCCCTGCCCCCAATTCATTTTCTTGCCTGTCTCAATCCAGCTTTGACTGTATCTTCTTTACCAGGCTGTGGCTTTGCCAGGGCTCAATACAGCCAAAATCAACTCCTGTTGAACCCTCAGTCAGGCCAGTGCAGGACGCTGACAAAGGCTTATTACAGGGGAGGCCCAGTTCTGTTCTTCTGTACACCCTGCTGCTGTATGTAGCATGGATCGTGCAGGGATTTGGCATTAATACTCTTGCCCCTCGCCCCAGAGTATTTAGGAGAAACAAAGGACTTGCAAATCAGGTGTTTGGCCGTACACTTCTCATGTGATCAAGAGGTGTCCCCAAAATGCCTGTTTATCTTTTCTTTCAGCTCCTTCACTAGATAACTTCTCACCCTTGTTTGTCAGTAGCTCTTTCTGGAAGGTTATTACCAAGCTACAGCAAGAGCAAATTCTTTTGCCCTTTATTTTTACCTTGGTTCTTTTATCTTCACAGTTTCTTATCTTAAAAAGGGGAGTATTTTACAATAGATGGAATATTTAAGGTGGGTCTTAAAAGAGGAACATATGTTTATGGGAAGGCAGAAGGAAGGAACAGTCGGAATTCCAGGTGGAGTCAGTGGCCTGAGTGGAGGTGTGGAGATGCAGAACGACATGATACATTTGGCTGAGAGCAGGATGTTGAGTTGAGGCCCTGATTGATGGTGACTTTCAAGTCCTCCAACTGCAGTGGTCACAATCCTGAATCTACCACTTACAAGTTGAATACCTTGGACAAATCAGCCTTTCTGTGCCTCAGTTTTCCCATGTGTACAGTGGAGACGATAATAGTGGTCCCTATCTGTTGAGGATTAAATGTTATAATGGCCTTAGAGCACTTGTCCCACTGGCACACAGACACTGGTCAGTGAGCTCTATCTTAGTATAATATCTCTCAAGTAATGAAAGTATGCCATGGGGTTTGAGGAGCTAACTATATACATTGGCAGCTCTATAGTTTCAGAGTTTTGAAAGCCAACTTATTTCTCATATGCAGAACTTTGAGGTATCTATGGGAAAGCTAATCTTCATTTCAAGATTAAACTGCTAAATGACATTGGAAATAAATGATCTGCAGTTCCTCCAAAGCTAAAACAGAATAGAGAGAAAAATCAAAAGAGTGGTAAAAAGAAGGACTTTTGTTATTATCATTAATATTAATGCTGTCCCCTCCTTCTACAGAGTTCGCTCTCGTTCTTTTAAATCTCACTTCCTTTTATTTATTTTTTGCATCTTCATCCTTCAGAGCTTAGCTCACAGGCCATGTCTTTAGGAAAACCATCCTTGCCCTCCTCAGCCCACCAGACAGACAGAAAGTCAGGCCAGGTTATCCCGTAAGATGTATCGTCCTTACACCCTGTGCTTTTCCTTCATTGTACTTGTCACCATTGTTATTTAACAAGTAAATGTGCAAGTAATTGTCCGCTTTTCCCTCAGGAGAGTGTCAGCTCCAGGAGGTCTTACTCGTTTGGCTCACTGTGGTGTCCCTGGCTGCTGGCACATTACCTACCACATGGGTGCCCAGTAAATGTTGAATGAGTGAATGGTGACCATATGATAATGTTTAATAATTCTTAATAATATTGAGAAAAGTGACATGGTAACAAATCTTTCACAGTGTGGACAGCAGCTAAGCAACAGCTACTATTCAGAAGAGAGTCCCATCCAAGCCTTTGTAGTAGGTTTAAATAATTCATTTTTATATTTATAGAAAAAAGAAAACAAATTGGGTTCAAACATATGCTCAGGCTCATAGGCACATGGAATGAAGCTGTGGTGCTGGTCTGGTCATGAGGAACATGGGGAAACTCAGAATGATTGCTCAAAGTCCTGCTCTTAGGAAGACACTGGATACCGCCAACTGGAACGGCTGATGGAAGTAGCCAGGCAGTAGTGTGAAAGAGAAAAACAGTCTTGTGTCTCCTCTCCCTGGACAGTGAGGAGTGGCTTGTGAAGGAGAAAAATGGTTTCCATCCACTTACCCAGTCTTTGGGGTTTATGTTTAAGGTCATATCTACTAGTTCTGTTAACAGAGAACGTCCTCTGAAGAATATATTTTTTTGTTTGTTTTGGCAGCTGGCCTGTATGAGGATCCAAACCCTTGACTTTGGTGTTACAACACTGTGCTCTAACCAACTGAGCTAACCAGCCAGCCCAAGAATATGTCTGATGTGACTATTTGCTCAAACTTTGATGCCTCTTTGGCGAATGTGGATGAAGTAGGTTATTTTAGCTGGAACAGTTCACAAGCTTGTTACCTACATTCATATGTCTGCGTGTGATCCTTTCTTCTTCAGGAGCATAAGGGCCTGGGATGGATGGCAACAAAGTGGAAACCACAGAGAAGGGGCACGGGCGGGTCTCTCTCTTAAGATATCTCACCTTTTTATCATAGCAAGCGCCTGTGATTTGCTTCCTCCTGTCGGCATTTCTTGGTCATTCGTTATAGGCAAGCCACTGTGCCAAGCACTATGTCTGAAATAGGGACGCACTTAAAAAGACTACATGCTAGTAGGGAGGAGCAAATCTGTTTACAATTGTATGAGGCAGCATGTAACGAATGTTGTGCAACATGTACATAAAATGTGGCCAGGGAATTTTTGAGCAGAGAGAAATGACCTTTGGCTTGGAATAGCAAAAAAGCTTCACAAAAAAGGTAGCATTGAAGAGCCCGGAAGGTAAGGGAGGATTTGGATGTGCTGAAGTGAGGCAGAGGGTATTCTCAGCTGGGGCAACTGTGCAAGCAAAGACTTGGAGACTGGAAAAATAGTACATCTGGAAGGAATGAGTAGGAGATAAGTTGGGAAGATGGAGGCCTAATTGTTGACAGATCTGAACTCTCAGCAAAACAGTTTAGTTTTATGCAGTTCATATGATTAGAGAGGTGGTTTATCTTCTTTTTACAGGAAACTGAGGCTCATGACTTGTGTAGAAGCATTCAGCTAATAAGTGGCCTTTTTTGACTTCAAGTGCTCTCCTATCCCCTGCCTCCTTCTAGTTAGGCTAAGTCCTCTATACCATAGTACAAAGTTTTATTTCTAATCCCAGGGGTGTGTGGTTGCTCGAGACCAATTATAGATTGGACATCAGATAAACTTATTTAGGAAACGAACCAGAATTAAGATAAAGAATACCTGATGCTTTCTGCTTAGGGAAATCCAAGCCAAATATTCATGAAGAGACAATCACAACCTCATGTGAGCTACCGCAGGGATGACAGGGATGACAGAAGCTATGTCATCCCTGCAGTATCCCAGAGACAGGAGTTAGGTAATACATGGGCTGAGTGTGCTGGGCTCAGCAAGAGAGCTCTGAACAATTCAGATAAAAGAGAGAGAATGACCATACAGGGGCCTCCTGATGGTACTGCTGAAACTAGGAAGTACTGTTTATGTCCCGGGGGGACTTTTCACATTAAGTGTTGGTATTCGGCATGAAATTAAAGGGCATTTCTTCATAGACCAGGTGGCAAAATCAAGGTTCGATTAAGCTGTCATTGATAACAAATAAGCATTAATGAATAAGGTATTTAATTGCCCCTAGGCATTCATATTTCTTTAAATTTTGCTCTGTATACATGTCACTGAAATAGTGGCCCTTAATTCCTCAAACTTAACTGCTTTAATAACAATTTCTATTATAAAAACACAGTCTAGCAATAAATTGTGTTAAATCTCCTTGTGTAAATTACCTGTGGATAATAACCTGGCTATTAGGACCATGAGTCTTTCCCAAAGACACCCCTATATCACTTGGTAACATCATTGCAGACACAGAGCTCTCAGGAATAGGATATGTACTGATGTTGCATTTTTTATGGTAGTTTCCATTATATTGATATTGTAAGTCCAAACCTAAGCCTATATAGAGGTGGAAAATGTTGAAGACTGATAAAGATATTTTACAGTGGAGTTTGTAGACGTTGAGAGAGAGTGAATAATTCTTATAGCCAGAATCCTGCTATAGTAAAGTACATTCAAGAGATGGGAGTCTTCAACCCTTTGGAATGTTATATTTTAAGAGATTGTGATGTTTCCATTCCTAGATTTCCCTGGACTAGGATAGCTGTCCATTTGAGTTATGTAGGGGAGCACATGGTGGACTGAAGGTCTGAGAGCGGTATGAATTACCTTTGAGGTCTTGTTTAGCCTTGGGAGTTTATGACTCTGACAAGTAGTAAAGATTTCCATTAGCGCCAACCTACTGCATTATTTAAAAATCAAAACACCATCTCTGAAGGTGGAGTAGGTTATCACTTCTTGGCTGTTTCTCATGATTCGTGTACTGAGTCATATTCCACATCTCCGATGCTAAGAACACAAAAGAATGAACTTATATCTGTAGGTGGTAGTTAAATCTGAATTTATTTTACATAGATGGGAGGGTGTTTGGGGAGATTGCAACCTGTGTGTTATTTTAAATCTTAATGATTTTTTATTATAAAAATTCAGAATGCTCATTTGAAAAAATTCTAACAATACAGAAATGTAGGACTATTAAATAGTAAAAAGTGGGCTAGCTGATTAGCTCAGTTGGTTAGAGAATGGTGCTGATAACACCAAGGTCCAGGGTTCGATCCCTGTACTGGCCAACCGCCAAAAAAATAAAATAAAAACATAAAAATAAAAAAGTAGAAAGCCCACTTAAAAAGTCTCTAATAATATGCTATGCCTCTCCCATCCCCTGCAGAAAAAAAATTAATTCACTGTTAACAATTTGGACATCTTTCTGGATTTTTTTCTTCTATATATCCATTAAAAAATATTGATTCTTATATTCTGCCTTTCTATTCGGCCTTCCTTCCCCTCCTCCTTCCTTTCCAGCCCATCTATATATATTCTCACATGCACTTATACATGCAAACCCCCCCTCCTAGAAATGAAAGGGGGTTCTGTCTTCTACAGTGTTTTTCATAGGCTTTTTTGGCTTATCATTAAATCTTGGGCTTCCCCCCAACTCATGTCAGTACATGCAGATCCCCACCCTGTTCTTTGTAATGGTTGTTCAGTACACCTATTGAAAAATATTTGGACTCTTTCCAAATTTTTGCTCTTGCAGACAATGAGTATTTTGAAGCTTTCTGACAGTTTTCCAGTTCCGAGCATTTTGAAACTTTCTGACAGTTGTCCAATTGACTGATATTTTAGTCTCTCAGAACATGGTACCCTATTGTTCAGACAGAGACGCATTTGGAGCCTCAGTACACAAAAAGATACCACTGGGGTTCTTCAGGTAGACTTGCCCGTGGGAGGCCACAGTCCCCTGAGTTATCTACAGGAGCCGGAGGAGGCCCCAGAGCACAGTGTGAAAGCTTTCAAAGCCTCAAGTAGAAGAATTTTCACAAGTGGAGCTGTTGGAGAGCTTGACCCTAGAAGTAGGGCTCACTTCACGGAGGAGCTAATCAGAGGGGAACTTTCCTGGCACATTCACCAGTGGTGCAGAGCAGCACCCCAGGTGGGTCCCCACAAAGTGTGTGCCACCCTGCAGCTTAGCACCGTGCCTTCTACAAAGGGGAACCAGGGTGGGCTCTCCTTAGAACAGCAAAAGTGTTGGAGTCTGTGCAGTGTGTGGGCCCCTTCCCCACTCCCACCCCCAACTTGCCGTACTCTGGTGAAGAATGAAGGGAGGGATGACCAGTTAGCTCAGTTGGTTAGAGTGCAGTGTTATAACCCCAAGGTCAAGGGTTCGGATCCCCTCACTGGCCAGGCACCAAAAAAGTGGAGCCTGACTAGCTCACTTTCTGTTTTATACATTTCTATAAGTGAAAATTTTACAGTAAACTTGTATTTCCTTTGTATGCTCAAGAAAAATTATTTTTAGAAATGTAAATTAAAATTTCAGAACAGGAACCTAGCAGTGAGTGAAAGGTCCCAGTCTCCTTCACCCTCATCCATCACTCCAATGTCACACTTAGTTGTTTGTCATTCATCCCACCTGACCTTTTTGGTACAATTTTTTTTCCTTGCGAAAATAGGCTTATGCTGTATACAGCCAGCTGTATGACTTTTTGTACTTAGATGTCTTTATGCATCAAAACATATAAATCTTGTTCTCTTTATTAGCTGTGTGACTTTCTCAGTGTGACAGTGCAGTACTTTCTTTAACTAGTCTCTTATTATCTGGTCATTTTCAGTTTTTTTTAACTGAGCTTAGAGTTGATATGAAGATATCTTTATCCAAACAGAACAATTGGTACAATTATTTACAGTAGCTAGGCAGCATGGGTAATTCAAACATACGGTTTGCCTAGTACATTCAACTGAGTCCTTATTTCCAGCTTCTCTTCGCATCTCACCTTTTCCCATGGTCATTTGCTTATGACACACATTTTGGAGTCCATTCTGTAGGGTTTTAGTGGCTTTGTGGTTTGTTTGTTTGGTTTTTTTTCTCTTTGTGTTTTGGGTGTGTTTGATTTTTTCCTGTCCTTGCAGAAGTTTCTGGAATATCATGTTCTTTTCAGTGTTCTGCAGACCCTTTGAACCTGCCCAGGGTAAAAAACAGGAGAGCCTGAAACCTCAGATGGAAAATGATCAAGTGTTCTGTGATAATCGTCTAACCAGCATCCCTGGCCTCTGCTCATTACCTGTGTGAAATGATGAGGCTGAGGTTAGCTGTGGCCAACTACTTCTGTTTGCTTCTGGCTCAATATTTCCAGATTAAATATTTCAGAGCAGACCATTCGCCTCCTTGGAAAGCCAGCCCTGTTCTGCATTTATTTGAAGGATTTAGAACAAGTTTTTTCAAGCCTGTTTACACTTTGTAGCTATAAAAAAGAATGAAGATGTACTTTATGTGCAATAATGGAATAATCTCTAAGATATGATGTTAAGTGGTGGGGTGGGGGTTTGCAAGATGGTGTCTATTGTATGTGATCTCTGCATAAAAAGGAAGAAAGGAAAAGGAAAGGAAAAATGTATTTGCTTAGACGCATACCCAACCAGCAGAAAATATTCTTTGCTGCTGGAAAGGTGTCTTAGTTTCTTTGTGCTGCTGTAACAAAATACCACAGACTGGGTGATTTATAAAGAACATAAATTTATTTCTCAGTTTTGGAGGCTGGGAGTCCAGGATCAAGGTGCCAGCTGGTGAGGCCCAGTCTCTCTGCTTCCAAGATTGCACCTTGTGGCTGCCTCCTCCACAGGGACGAATGCTGTGTCCTCAGGTGGCAGAAGGGCGAGAAGGGAATAAGCTCCCTCTGTCAGGCCCTTTTATAGAGCACCTAGTCCTAATCACCTCCTGAAAGCGACACCTCTTAATGCTGTTGCATTGGAGATTAAGTTTTAGCATGAATTTTGAGGGGACACATGTTGCTTTGCCTCCCACGGATTTGTCACCCCTTTTCCCCTGGGTGACATAGCCAACAAAGATTACTCAAAGCCCATCTCTTCTGAGCAGTGAGAAGCCCCAAAGGGGTTAATCTCCTGGAACCCTCAAGAGAGAGGCATTCCTTCCATTTGGGAAATTAACCCCAAATTCGGGTTCTCTTCTCGCATTTATTCTCCAGACCAGGAAGTTACAGGAAGAGAACATAGGTGGGGTTTTTGCTAAGTATAGTTTAACAAGTTTAACAATAGAAGCTGGTAACATTCATTAAAGCAAGCAAGGTGACATTCCATAATGGAATTTGCAAGAAGTTAAGTCGATCCACCAACAAAAGCTTGATCTTAGCAAACATTCTCTCTCCTTACTGCAATTTCCCAGTATCTTTATATATCAATCAGTAACCTGTCTGTCTTTGAACCAGTAACCTTGCTGTGTTACAGTTCTTTATCTTACAACAGAGACTATAGCCTGGGGAAAATTCCCTGTCTTTTGCAAGGTCAACATTTTACATGTACTTTTAAGAAGTTAAGCTAAATCTGAAACTGCAAGAAACTAGGCCCTGTGAAATATATTTGCTTTATAAATATTGGTGTACTCCACAGACACAAACCCTCAAACCATAGCAGAAGGGGACCCAGGTGGCTGGGGACAGGAGTGAGGAGGAAACTTCACTGCATGCTTCCTTTGGAATTTTGAATTATGTAATTATTAGTACTCAAAGATTTTCTTTTAAAAGTTAGACTTCTGGCTCTACTGTGGATACTCTGGTTCAATACATTTAGGTTGGGCCCTGGGAACCCGTTTTTTAAATAATAGCCTTATTGAGATATGACTTGTGTGCCATAAAATTCATCCCTTTAACATGTAGAATTTGGTGGTTTTTAGTATATTCACAGAGTTGTGCAGCCATCACCACTAATTCCAGAACATTTTCATCACCCCACAAGGAAATCCCATACCCTTTAAGCAGTCATTCCCCATTTCCCCTCCCCTAGACTCCTGGCAGCCACCAATCTACTTACTGTTTCTATGGATTTGCCTAGTTTGGATATTACATATAAATGGAATCTTACAGTATAGGTCTTTAGGACTGGCTTCTTTCATTTAGCGTGATGATTTCAAGGTTAATCTATGTTGTGGCATGTATGGATATATGTAGACATCCATGTAGAATTTGGGAAACTGCTGGACTGTTTTCCAACGTGGCAGCACCATGTTACATGCTCATTTGAGGACTTGGAAACCTGTATTTTTAGCAAGGACCCAGTGATACTTAGGATAAAGCAAGTTTGTAAAACAAACTGTAGGGACTCGTAGTCCCTCTTACTGTGAGTACAGGGATGGGGGCTGGGTTTGATCTGTGTGCATTGCCCCTCGGTGCTGCAGGACATGTTGATTACTAGACAGAAAGCAGCAACAGATTGCTGGTCAGAAGGGGAGCCTCTGCCCCAGGAAAGATGGGTCTCAAATAGAATGAACTGTGAGTCTGGGGTTAGCCAGGCCTGAGTGGTTTTGTTGTTATCATTTGTTTGTTTTAAGATGGGATATGGAAAAGAAACCTGATGTCCCATGAAACCTCAGAAGATTTACATGGAGGAAGGCATAACATGTAGAAGCGGGTGTGAGTGCTTGCTGGTTTTTCCTTCACGCAGTGGAATTAGTACAGTATTCTTTATGATCGAGAATCCGATTTATCCTTTTTCCATAGGCCTTTTTTTTTTTTTTTTTGGCGGCTGGCCAGTATGAGGATCCAAACCCCCAACTTTGGTATCACAACACCACGCTATAATCAACCGAGCTAGCTGGCCAGCCCTGTAGGTCGTTCTTTTTTCAAAAACCATATCTAACTCATTTCATCTTGAATTATCTTCCATGGCTTTTAATAGCCACAAAATAAAATATTATATCAGGTCAACCATGATTATTCTAAACTTTAAACTATGAGGAAAAACTGTTTTCACATACAATAGGATTTGAGTTCTCATTATTAAGGTAAAATTGAGAAGTATCCCAGGCAGTATTTTCTATGTGGGGCAAATATTCTGAGGATAGGAATAAAAATCTGCTTTGGAACCCTGCATGCCCCGACCCTTAAATAACTGTTGTTTTTTTTTTGTTTTGTTTTGTTTTTTAAAAGATGACCAGTAAGGGGATTTCAACCCTTGGCTTGGTGTTGTCAGCACCACGCTCAGCCAGTGAGCAAACCGGCCATCCCTATATAGGATCCGAACCCGTGGCCTTGGTGTTATCAGCACCGCACTCTACCGAGTGAGCCACAGGCCGGCCTAATAACTTTAGTTTAGCTCCCTCCTGGGGTGGTTGAGAGGAGCCAGTGCCTAGCACAAAGCTGCTCTGTCTTTAATGAGGCGTAATGATAGGCACATTCTCTGGGCCACTTGGTAACAAACACACAAATAGAAAACATAAATAGTCTTTCAAGTTGCTCTGAGCAGAATTTTAGTTCTCGCTGAGAAGAGTTCTTTGCCTGGTTTCATGATGTACTTAATGACTCTCCTGGAAAGCAAAGGCCGCAGAGGCGTGGGGACCCTGGGCTTTTCCTGCAGGGGGAAGACAGCCACTCTGTGGAGTCCAGATGCCTGCCTCTACTAAGGGGGTAATGTCAGGGGTATGTTCTGTCCTTTTTTCTTTTTTATTGTGGTCAAGTATACAGGACGTAAAATTTACCATTTTAACGATTTTAAGTGTATATAATTCAGTAGCACTAAGTACATTCATAGTGTTGTGCCAATATCCATTTCTAGAACTTCTCCATCATCCCAAACAGAATAAAACTCTGTATCCATTAAGCAACAACTCCCACCCTTCCCATCCTGCTTTCTGTTTCTATGAATTTTCCTATTCTAGCTACTTCATGTAAGTGGAATCATACAATATTTGTGTTTTTGTGTCTGACTTCTTTCGCTTAGCATAATGATTTCAAGAGCTCTATCCATGTTATAGCACATGTCAGAATTTCCTTCCGTTTTAAGGCTGAATAATATTGTATGGGTATACCACCTTTTGTGTATCCATTCATCTGTTAATGGACACTTGGGTTGTTTCCACTTTTTGGCTACTGTGAATAATTCCATGGCGACCATTGGTATACAAGTATCTGTTTGAGTTTCTGCTTTCAGTTCTTTTGGGTACATACCTAGAAATGGAATTGCTGGCTCAGATGATCGTTCTATGGTTAACTTATTGAGGAACCACCAAGGTGTTTTCCACAGCAGCTGTACCATTTTACATTCCTGCCAGCAGTGCACAAGGGTTTCGGTTTTTCCACATCCTTGCCAACACTTCTTTTATTTTTTAGTTGCCTTCCTAATCTTATGGGGGGTGGTCAGTTCAGCTGCCCGATGCCGTGTTGCATGCCCTCTGCTTGAAATATGGGGGTGCTGGAAGGAGGGACCATTACACTGTAAAACTCACTAGATACTCCACCTTAAAGCCCAGCTGAGGCCATGCCTTACTCGCAAGGAGGAGAGTAGAGGTGTACTTTGGGAGCCTAAAAGGGTGGTCAACCCAGCCTGCCAGGAGCTCCTAAACTCAGAGTGCTGCATATTCTTAAGTACTTCTCATTTTATTTCCCAATTTATTTAAGGCGACTTTACACTAAAATCTTTTGACACGATGAAACCAGAAATCAGAAGCACAGATTAAGTCATGAAGGGCTAGGATTGGAGAAGAATTAAATGAGAAATGTAGGCTAAGGTGAGCTTTTCCGACCAAAGAGGAAAACTAGCTCTCAGCTTCCCAGCAGTCAAAGCAAAGAGAGAAATGCAACAAACTACACAACTTTGCTAAAAGGACAAAAACTGATCAGGAAGGACACTTTCTTTTTCTCTTGGCTTTGGCAGGGCTCGTTGCACAGAGTGGCTGTATTAAGAGAGGTGCAGAGTTTGAGCTTTGCAGTATGACCTGGCTTCAAACCCTGCCTCTCTGTTCAGTTTTCACTTGTAAAATGGGAAAATAGGACCTCACGGCATTATTGTGACTATTACATGTAAGGTGAACTCTATTCGCATCTTAGCACAGTGTGGCGCATAGTCAGCTTTCATGTATTCGGTGCAGCTGCTACTTCTTATTCCACCACCTCTGTCTTGAGTGTTGCAGCCTCCCCTCTGGCCTCCCTGCCTTTGTCTCTGCTTTTTCCAGTTTTCTTCCATGCTCTGCTAAGAAGCTCTGGCTTATTTCCTTTTTATTACAAAAGGTTTCCCCAGCCTAAGTGAACAGACATAATTCTTTCCCTCAATCCTCTCTGTTGTGACTTATATATATTTTTTCTTTCTTATTGTTTTCTTTTAATTGTAATAAAAAACACATAATATAAAATTTACCTTTTTAACCATTTTTAAGTATACAGTTCAGTAGTGTTAGCTGTATTCATATTGTTGTGTAACAGATCTCTAGAACTTTTTCATCTTGCAAAACTGAAACTCTATCCCTGTTAAACTACTCTTAATTTCCCCCTCCACTCAGCCCCTAGCAGTCACCACTCTACTTTCTGTTTCAAGATTTTTACTACTCTAGTTATTTCATATAAGTAGACTCATACAGTGTTTGTCCTTTTGTGACTGGCTTATTTCACTTAGCATAATGTCCTCCAGGTTCATCCCTGTTGTAGCACCGTAACAGGATTTCCTTCTTTTGTAAGGCCAAATAATATTCCATTGTATGTGTACAAATATATACATTTGGGTTTCTTTCGCCTCTTGGCTGTTGTGAATAATGCTGCAATGAACATGGGTGTGCAAATACCTCTTTGAGATCCTGCTTTCAGTTCTTTTGGAAATATACCCAGAAGTGGGATTGCTGGATCATATGATAATTCTATTTTACTTTTAGTTTTTGAGGAACCTCCAGACTTTTTCATAGTAGCTTCACCGTTTCACATTTCCATCAGCAGTACACAAGTGTTCCAATTCTCCACATCCTCATCAATATATTATTTACTGTTCCTCCGATAGTGGCCATACTAATGGGTGTAAGGTGATATCTCATGGTGGTTTTGATGTGCATTTCTGTAATGCTTACTTATGTTGAGCATTTTTTCATATGCTTATTTGCCATTTATGTCTTCTTTGGAGAAATGTTTATTGAGGTCCTTTGCCCATTTTTCAGCTGGGTTACTTGTTTTTTTGTTTTTGAGTTGCAGGAGTTCTTTATATATTCTCGATATTAACCTCATATCAGATACATGACTTGCAGACTTGTATTTCTTTAGAGAAACACAGATCTGATTATGTTGCTTGGCCAAACGAAAGTGGGATTGGTGGCCTTTATTTTATTTTATTATTTTTTATTTATTTATTTTTTCCTTTTTGTCTTTTTTCGTGTCCGGCAACGGACCGCAACCCTCAGTGTCGTGCCCGTACCGGACCGGACCGGAACGGGATCGCAACCCTCGGTGCTGCGCCCGCACCTCGCTCAGCCAGTGAGCAGGAACCGGTCTGTATGTGGGATCCGAACCCTCGGTGGGAGTGCCGCCACGCTCCCAAGCGGCGCACTGTAGCAGTGCGCCACCGGGCCGGCCCGCGGGATTGGTGGCCTTTAAATTCTGCTCAGCTCAGTCTTTTACCATGCCTGGGTGACTTTAACCTGGCCATTCACCTTTTGAGCTCATTTGCTCAGAAATGGGGGTGGAAATAATTGTACCTTTCTTTAGGACTGCTAGAAGACTAAGAATGTGAACTACCTAAAGATAGGTTGTAGGATCTCCTATGTGTTCTGTAATCAGTGCCATTTACTACAATTTGTCACCATGATAGAAGACTTATGGCCTCTGACTCTTTATGGAAGGTCAGGACCAATATCAAGTTCCTTTTCCCTGAGTCCCATATTTAATCTCCCTCCCAAATAAGATTGACATCAGCTGCTTCATATCTTGCTTCGACCAAAGTACGTGACACCCTCCCAGTAAATAGGTGTCAGTTAGTGTGACCTCAGTCTCATCACCACAGTTGTTGTCAACTCTTGCTCTCGCTTTTTCACCTGTGTGTCCACAGTGCACATGAGAGTGCCCAGTTCACAGTTAGTACTTCATAAATTTGCTTAGGGGATTGTGGGAGGGGTGAGGGCAGGGTTCAGGAGACAGCCTGTCTAGGAAGCTTCCAGAGCAGAGCTAACTTTATATGGAAAGCTCTGTGAGGAGTGTCTTTCTATGATGTTTTTTCTTTCCCCTCTTTGAAGAAAGAAGAGAAGGTGAAAACTCACCATCCATCTCCAGGCACATACTCTTCTCGTTAGACATAGGCCTTTGTTCCAGGGAAGTCGGCGTCTGTGGTTGTGGCCGCCCCTCTGATGTGCTGGGCAGGCCTCCAATTTAACTCAGGATGCAGTACCCCACTGCAAGGTTCTCCCTGCATCGCTGGAAGGTTTTTGGGGGTAGAAGTGTATTTGGACCACGAAAACTTTGATCTTGTCGGGTAGTGTAAAGTTTCATTCATCAGGTCAGTGTTTTGCCTGTTTTGACTTTGAGGCTTTTTCTTTTTTCTTTTTTTTTTCCTTTTTGTCTTTTTTACTGACCGGTAACAGGATCGCAACCCTCAGTGTCGCACCCGTACCGGGGACCGGCAATGGGATCGCAACCCTCGGTGTTGCGCCCGTACTGGGGACCGGCAATGGGATCACAACCCTCGGTGTTGCGCCCACACTGCGCTCAGCCAGTGAGCGGGAACCAGTCTCCACATGGGATCTGAACCCTTGGCGGGAGCGCCGCCGTGCTCCCAAGCGGCGCACTCTCCAGTGCGCCACCGGGCCGGCCCTTTGAGGCTTTTTCTAACAGTTGATACTTTGGCAGTTCTAGAAAGAACTCTCTCCCTCTCCATTTTCTCCCTACCTCCAGTCTTTCCTTTCTCCCCATCCTTTCCACCCTGCTTCTGTCCTATTGTTCTGTCTCTCCCCCTTCCTTTCCTTCCTTTGTCCCACACTTTGAAGTCTTCTTATTTTTACAGATTATCTCATATCTCTTAACATATCATTTCCCAAATGATTTTGTGGATCTATTACTCAATCAGAACTCTCTATAGCTGTGTGTGTGTGTGTGTGTGTGTGTGTGTGTGTGTGTGTGTGTGTGTGTGTTGGTTATTTCTTTAACAAAAATGGAGTGCACTAGAATAGATTCTGACAGACCAGGGTTTGAGCTGCACCTCTAACACCAATGCTGGGACTTCCTGCACACACAAGAGGCTCTTGTAAGACGAATTGCTTCTCTTCCCACACCTCATTTCCCATCTGTGAAGTGGGCCTGATGACAGCCCCCTCCTTACTTGGTGGACATGAGGATTCAATGAACCAGTCCATGCTGAGCTCTCAGCCCAGGCAACTGTCATTTCTAGACTTTCTATAAAAACTTGCCACCTGCTTTTTTCATTTAATAATCTAAAGGCAATTTAACTGAGTGTCTTTGAGCTGAATCACTAGTAGCCACAGCAATGCTCTCATCCGGATGTTCCACCAAGTCCATTATGGTCTGCAGAGACCCCCTGCCAGGATCTGCCCCTTTACTGGGCCCTCAGTGTGGCCTGACTTCCATGTAACCCTCAGGACTGGCCTCCAGCCATCTGAAGAAAGCCAACTGTGAATTTTCCAGAGTTCTCATACATGTACTTGTCTTCTGTCTTGCAGCCGATGCTTTTTTCAAAGCTGCTATCAGCCTCATTCCAGAAGTTCCAAAGATGATCAATATTGATGGAAAGATGCGGCCATCAGAATCATTCCTTCTGGAATTCCTCCGTAATTTCTTTTCTACTTTATTAATAGTGCCGGTATGTTTCCACAGAAGAGCCACAGGAGATGTCTTTATTGACTTGCCTTATAGTATATGTATTCTTAGGCCTAAAAGTGTAGGAATGTTCTGTCTAACATTTATGTGTTGGTTTTCTGGTTAGATGTTTGAATTGCTCAATGAGTTTTCCATTTATGCTGTATCTGGGCTGTATTACTTGAGGTGTACTACTTGAGGCAAGCTCTCTGGTCTTGTGGGTAATTGATCCTCTGGACCTAATTACCTCCCAAAGGCCCCACCTCCAAATACCAGCACAATTGGATTAGGGTTTCAATATATGAATTTGGGAGAAACACAGACATTCACTCCATTGCACTGTCTATACTGTCAGGGTAGGGGTGTTGCTTAGTGGTTATGGGTGCAGGCCTCAGGACCAAGATACCTGGGGTATAATCCCAACTTCTCCTCCTCTTAGCTCTGCAGTTCTGGATAGTCACATAATATTACTAGGCTGCTGTTTTCTCATCTAGAAAATGGGGATAAGAATAGCATCTACCTGTCTAGGGTATTTTGAGGATTAAGTGAGTGAATACACACAATGTGGTCAGAACAGTGCCTTGGCACGTAGTACTATCAAAGGTTATGGGGTGGTGAAGTTCTTTTGATGGCAGGTAATAGAAACCAAAACAAGATAGCAGAGGTCAAAAGGGACATTGTTGTAAGGATGCTGGGTTTCTTGTGGAATATAAGAGATGAGCAATCAGGCTTGGGAGGAAAGGAATCAAGACCACTGTAGGGACCCAGCAATAGGAATCCTGTACCCTCTCCCTGGGAGGGGTTCTTAACCCATGTTCCACCTACCCAATGGGGACCTGGCAGAATAACCATGAATGTGGGTGAGGAAAAAAAATTACATTTTTATTTTCCCAAACTGAGTGAAATTTACCTTTCACTCAATTATGAATTACATGCAACAAGCCATAGTAGTAGTAGCAGTAGCTGGGACTTTGTCACCAAAAAATCAACAAATATGTTCATATCACTTGGCAGGTGTGAAAGATATTCCAGAAGATTGTTTATGCTCTTCCTTCCTGAAAAAGCACAGTAGTTATTAGGCCCCTTGCTAAGTCAAGAGGCAATGGATTATAATATCACAAATACATTGAAAAATATTTTGACAGCTGTATTTTGGTGTAATTGGTTTCCTTTGTAGTCTTAGATATTTTATTTTTTGCATTGAAAATAGTACTCTGAGGAGTCCATAGCTGCTTCACCTGGCTGCCACAGGGTCCCTGGCACAAAACAGGTTAAGAATCCCTGGTGGAGCCAAACGTGCATGGGAATCACTGGACGCTTTTTAAAATGCAGATCCCTGGGGCCCGCTCTCAGAGAGTTTCACTCAGTAGGTTGAAACAGGCCCCTAAATCGGCATTTTTGAAAGCCCCCTCAGTGATTCAGGTGCAGGTGGTCCTAGGACCACACTTTGAGAAACTTCATTCTTAACTTGGGCCATAAAAGTGACTCAGCTCCCATGGGTGAGGGCTCCCTTTTGGGGTGATGAAATATCCTAAAATTCATTGTGATGTTGATTGCACAGCTCTGTGAATATACTAACAATCATTGAATTGTACATTTTAAATGGGTATATTGTGAATTACATATCTCAGTAAAGGAGAGAAAACAAAAACTGATTCAGCTCCCGACTCTCCCTGTTCAAATTCCAAGTTCTCAGGAGAGAGGATCAGGAGGCCAGGCCCAGAGACTGCAGACAGGGCTGCAGGTTGGGGACCTCCCCATCCAAAGGCCCCACCTCCAAATACCAGCACAATTGGGGCAGTCCAGAGTTAGCTGGGTACAGCCACAGAGCATCTTCTAGAGGCCTTCACTGACACTTGATTCAGTGTTTTCAAATCCCCCTATTAGTACTTTATAATCAGTTTCTCACCTCTTGGATAATCTTATTTGTCAAGTGAGAGGACAGAAGAAAATCAGGGTTTCCAATGAGGAGGTTGATAGAAAGCATTGTTCATTGGTTAATTAGGATGCATTTACCTTTTGCATATAGGGTTTTCTGCATGTTAAAAATAACTGGAGCCTTTTTGAAAAGCTTTATCCTCAAGTCAGATGTTCAGTCCTGACCCGATGACTTCATAGCTCTGGGAACTTGCAAAAGTTTTGTAGCTCCTCAGCGCCTCGGTTGTCACCTTTCTAATATGTCTTCAAAATGCCCACCTCTCAGGATTGCTGGAGGGTTGGATGAAATGATAGCTTTGAAACTGCTTTGTAAACTAGAAGCTCTGTCCCTGGGGCTACAAACTGGTGGCAAGAGGGTGAAATCCTGCCCACAGGCATGCTTGCTGGCCATGTAATGGTGGCAAACATTTGAAATGAGCTTCCCGCGTTTAAAAATTGGTAGATGACAGAAAAAAACCCAAATTTGTAGTTCCCCTTGAAAAATCAGGTCCTACACGGGGCAGCGGCTCCCCCAGGAGGCCAACTGGCCGGGTCACAGACAGGGGAGTTCCCTGAGAAAGTGCTGTTTGAGCTGAGATCTGAAGGAAGACTGGTGAGTAGTTAATTAGGTGCAGAGGGAAGCAGAGAGGGCGTTCTGGGTGGAGGGCACAGTGTGGGGAAAGGGAAGGAGCACTGTGTAGCAGAGGGACTAGAAAAGAGTCACAGTGATTAGCACAGGGAGGATGCAGGGGACACCCAAGGAACTGGTGAGACAGACAGGGGCCTGTTGCTGCTGGAGCAGCTGGGCAGACGAGATGAAGAGTAAGCTGGTCCCTGACAGCCTTCCATCAGATGATGACCTGTGTGCTCTCATCTTCCCTTGCTGTCCCACCTCCTCCATTTCCCCAAATCCCCCTCTGAATGTCTGTGCTCAGCAGCAGTCTTTGCTGCCATTCATCTTGACCCTCCTGGGAAGTTAGTTGCTTCTAGGGTGTTACTGCTTTTCCCAGGATATGAGCTAGAATTCCTGCAGACCAGAGACCCAGAGGATATTGCTAATGGTGGGGGGCAGGCCATGTGGGAGGAAGGTTTGAGCTCCTGCCATTGCCCCCTGGGAGCCACCTGGTCAAAATTTTTTACTCTGCCTGGGAGGTAGCCTTGCCAGGGACACCAGGGGAAACCTTTTCCCACTGGAAGTGCCATCTGAATCCAGGGTCACTGCCTTTTAAAAAAACCTGTGTCTGCCTTGCTTCAGTTGTTGGCAATGAACCATTTAAGTACAACTTTTTTGAAAAATGTTCCAACCACTGAAGCATGCATATGGCGTGGAAAGTTTTTCCCTTGTGCAGAAGGTTGGAAATAATCTTGCCTCTTTGGTTACGAGCGAAAGCTCACGGACATGGCTCACTCCAGACCTTTATGTCTCTACTACCCCTTGCTCCACCTCTTTGAAGGTGTGTTGAATGGTCTCCCTCAAGAGTTACGGTATTTGTGTTGAAATTAAGTTACTGGTTCCATTGTCTATTCCCAAGGCAGATCTTTAAATAAAATATATTTTTGAACGTGCACATAGCAGAACAAAATAGCCTTGTTAGGAACAGCTGTTGTGAAGGTAGACTGTAGTAAGTTCCCAGCTGAGACTGACTGTAAATGGAAGGCAGATCACAGCAAGAAAAGTCACCACAGCGTAAGCAACTTTGATGTGTGTAGTTTGAGGCATTCAGACTTTGCTGAGCATCGCGCGTCCTCTTTCTTGCTCACATCCGAAGAGAAATTCCTGTAGATGTTAACGGCTTGTACAAACCATCTCCCACCCCTCCACCCCTCCTTCTCACCCACTGGAAGCATTTCTGCTGCATATATACATGTTCATGTTGGATTAGGCCGCTCTTAATTCCCACCTTCCTCAGCTACAGCACTTCTCATACTCCATGCTTCTAGTCAGAATAGTTGACTATTGCATCTATATTTCACGTATGTTTTCCCCAATTCTCAAGCTCTATAAAGCCAGAGACATGCCTAGTTCATCTGTAGAGGGACAGTATAAACATAATGTCAGTAGTTAGGAATGTCCACTCTGGAGCCAGACTGTTGGGGCATGGACTTGGGTTCCCCACGTACCAGCAGTGTGAGCGTGGGCCACTTCACCTCTCTGTGTGGCTCATTCCCCATCTGTGAAATGCGGGTTTATGATAATATGTTCCTGGAACATAGAAAAGCTATGGGAGCTACCATAAATCTTAGATATTGTGACTCATTTTTGTAGTTACCTCAGTGCCTGGCACATAGGAGGTACTCAGAAAATGAAATCCACTCAGCTTTAATTACCCAGTGCCTGCCACATGCTCAGCACTGTCCCCGGAGCAGGGACAGGGTTGAATTGCACATCATCAGGGGGCACCACTAACAGAATACAGTATGTGGCTGGGCAGCCGTGCAGCATATTGACAGACACAGCAGATGAAGTACCTGTCCTCCTGGAAAGGTGATAGGCCATCATGAAAGAGAGAGAAATAGGCAAACCACGTGATACTGTTGGGCAGTTAACCAAGGGAATGAATAAAATCATTTCAGATGGTGGGAAGTGCCTTGAAGAAAATAAGCCAGGATGGTTTGTGATGAAGAGAGACTTGTGGAGGCAGTCAGGGGGCTCTGGAATGACAATCAGGAGAGGACTTGATGAGGAGCCAGCATGTAAGAGGAGGACTCAAGGCTGTTAGGGAGCTGGCCAAGCCCTGGGGGCAAAGATTCCACCCAGAGGAACAGTCAGGCAGGAGGCTGGAACATCCCAGAGGTGTGTGCCGGCCTCCTTGTGGCGTCCTTTGCCCTTCTGTCCTGCTGTGTGTGTGGGTAGGTGGGGGCTGGCTTCTGGGGACTGCATCACCTGGCCTGCCTTCCTTCTTTCCTTCCTTCTGGCTTCCAGCTTTTTCAGCTGACAGGAGGTGCTGACAAAAGAGTGGAGAGCAGGAGGAGAGTGAGGTTGGAGTATTCCTCCCCACATGTACCTTTTTGGAACTGAATTGAAGCTGCTCATTTTTTTGCATCCTGACACTTCTTTTAGATTCAGCTTAGCATCTGAGATACGTTGTTTGCTTATAAACTCTGTGACTTTCTCTTGGACTTCTCCTCTCCCAAGAGATCATCCTCAACTTGGCTGTTACATTATTGAACGTCCTAAAGAGCAAGGCTGTACTTAAAATTGGTGCCTCGAGTGGCAACAGTGATCATTTGGGACTTACCCAGCGTAGGTGGCTTCTGCTGTTGCATCTGCCATGAGACCCACAATCTTGCTTTTGTAGTCAGCAGAACAGGACTTACTTTTTTTACTGCTATGCACAGAAAAACAAGAGTATAATTTTGGAAATAGGCCATTAAGCTGACAGGTAGCTTTGCTTTCTCAGTCCTCAGGCCGAAAAAGGGAGGCTCTCAAGCTTATTTGCCCAGATGAGTATACTAATTAGTGGGAAAAACACTTTGTCGTTTTCCTCTGTATCGTTTAACCAGGCTTATGAGTGGGCCTTGCCTTTGGAAAGTCATTGGCACTTTAACTAAAGTGCTAAGGGAAGGCCCTGGGTTTCTGTGTTGAGTTGGTTTTTCTCCTAGTTTCATCTCTAGGATTATTTCTCCTTTTTTGGTTCTTCACTAGGATCATCCTGAACATGGGGTCCTGTTCCTTGTCCGAGAGCTCCTCAACGTGATCCAGGACTACACCTGGGAGGACAACAGCGATGATAAAATCCACGTCTACACCTGTGTCCTGCATCTCCTATCCGCCATGAGCCAGGAATCCTATCTCTACCACATAGACAAAGGTAGTGGAGGACCCTCCCTGCAGACCTCGCTGTGCTTGAATTTCATGAGAGGCAAACGGAATGTTTTCATTTTCTCTTTTGTTTGTTTTCCCCTTGCATTTTACCTTCCATGAACTTCTAGTCCAGAGTTTCGCTAAATTTGCCTGATTTAAGAATTACCAGGGGCAGTTCTTTTTTTTAAATCTTTTTTTTAGTTTTGGCAGCTGGCTGGGATGGGGATCTGAACCTCATGAGTACAGATTCCTGAGCGCCATCCTGCCCTTCTAAATTAGAATCCCTAGGACGAGGCCTGAGAATGTGGATCTTTAACAAGCACTTGAGATCATTTTGACCATCAGACAAGTTTGGAGAAACACTCTTTTGGATCAAAATAATCCAGAATGATGGCTAAATACACACGTGTGAGCTTCATCCCAGTCCTGTTTCTAACCAGTGTCTGGTGGGACCCTGGCATGGGTGTTTGTAACCTGCTCTTCAGGTGATGCCAAGGCTCAGCCAGCCCTTAACTTAGGTGCTCTAGAGGAAAGAGATTACCTGCTACTGGCCTTTTGAACTTGCTGGCACAAATTTGGGAACAGCTTCCTCATGTTCTGGACATTACATGGGACAGTCCCAATTCCAGGCCTTCTTTCACTGAGCCTAACTGTCCTCTTACTTGTAAGACCCTCAGTTCCAAGTTTTGGTTTCCGAAAAATGGCCCTATTGTTAAAAGCTGCTTTGGCCAGTAATTGTATACCCTACAGTTTAAAAAACTGTCTCTGCACTTGGAAATTGTAGTGAATAAATTTGGCCATCTGTCATCATTCTCAGAGGCTTTCTCCAGGTGGGATTTGGAGGCTGACGATAAAGGTATAAGTTAGGGAGACTGGTTAATGTTGAGAATATGGCTACTGTGACCTGACACCTCCCATATGCCAGGCACTATCGCCCACTCTACAGGCCTTTTTCTCCTTGTAACAAGCGTTTGTGTCCCTGTTTTACACATAAGCAAGGGAAGACTCAGAGAGACGATGTGATTTACTCCAGCACTCCTGGCTAGTTAGCGATGGAAGTGGAATTCACACCCAGAGCTGCAAGACATACATTGTGCCTCTTCCTTGATTACAAATCACAATGTTTTAATTAAAGTTTAACATATGACATACATATAATAAACTAAAATTCAGTGAATGATCACAAAGTGAACACACCCAGGTAACCTCCACCCAGATCTAGGAATAGAAGACTACTAGTTCCCCAAAAGTCTCCTGCATGCCCCGTTCCACTCAGCACCCCTGACTGGTGCTCCACTAACAGCACCTCATCTCCAAAGGCTTGCCACTCTCCTGACTTCTAGCATTATCAATTAGTTTGCCAGATTGTGAATTTGATGTAAATGGAATCATTTAGCAGTCATTCTTTGGTGTCTGGCTTCTTTTACTCAGTATGATGTCTGAGATTCATTTTTGTCATCGTGTGTAACTGTGGCTCATCCTTTTGCATTGCTGTATAGTATTCCATTGTGTGAATATACCAGAATTCATTCATTCTCTGTGGATGGACATTTGCATGTTTCTAGTTCCAGTTTAGGGTTATTATGAGCAGTGCTGCTATGAACATTCTTGAACTTATTTCTTGGGGTACATTCCTGTTGGCTGTCTGCCTAGGGGTGGAATTGCTGGCTCGTAGGATTTGCTTATATTCACCTTCTGTAGATACTGCCTCACAGTTTTCCAAAATGGTTATACCAGTTGACATGCCCACTGGGCATGAATGAGGATTCCATTTGTCCTGGGTATGGTCAGTCTTTTTTATTTCAGCCACTCTTATGAGTGCAATTTGCATTTCTCTGATGGCTAATGAGGTTGAGCCCCTTTTCCTATATTTGTTTACATTTGTATTTCCCCTTTTATGACATGTTCATTGAGGGTTCTGAACAATAGAGAGAGGTTTGAGGACGAGACAGGGACATGGAGGTGGGCCTGCCAACCACAGGACCTGTCAGAGGAGCCTGTTCCACCCTGCCCTCTCCTCTCTCCACTCTTCCTCATGCAGTCAGTGAATCCTCCCTCTGAACCAGACTGCCAGAGCCAGATCTCTAGCGAAGGGAGTGAGACTATATTTGGTAGGCAGCAGTCTAGTTTTCTAGCTTTTAGAGATGAAATCAGGAGGATGGATTTTCTTTTCCTTCTTGGGAGCCCAGCTGTGTGTACTTTGGATGCACAATTGTGACCTGACAAGCATCTTAGTGGGAGAGACCCAGGGAGCTGCAGGAAGCTCTGCAGGATTTGGGGGCTCTATTTCCCGCTTCCTTTCTTATTCCAGGCAGGCTTTTAGACAATGTTGTCACAGCTTAGAACTTCTGAAAAAACAGAGGATAAATAAGGTTTGCATTTATGAAGGATGCCTTGGCTGCTTTCTTTACAGAGTAATAGAAAGCGAATGTTCTGACATTACCTAGGGCAATAACTCCAGTGCTTTCACTCCAGCTTGCTGAGAATGCGCGTGTTTGATGTGGCAGTGAAGAATATTCTTGGATACCGAATGTTTGTTTATTTAATGTTCAGATAGAATATACCTTTGTTGGAAGAGTACAAGCCAGGAGCTTCTGTGAGGCCAACACAGTCCCCTTCACTCTTACTCATCACCTGCCAAGCCCTCGAAGCATTCAGGTTTGTGACCCCAGGTTCAGACAGATGCAGAGACCATGGGCTATCTTGGGTGGCCCTTTGCCAAGGACCTCATCTCTCCCCCTTGTGACAGCCTGGACTCACAGGCCCATTCTACACTCTGGCCTGACCAAATTACTTCTAATTCTCCAATTCCTTCTTTTCTCCTCTCTCTCTCTGACCACCAAGTGTTAGTGTGGAGAACTCATCTCCCCGCTCCTGACCCCCCTCTTACCACTTTCTCTAGTGCATTCAACCTTCAGAGCTCAGCCTCTCACCGGTTTCAGAATTCCATCCCAAGCCCGGATTTTAGGATCCCATGACCCCCATATGGCCCATCCTGACACACAGCACACATTATTGTCATTGTTGTTTGCTTCTCTGTGTCTCCTGATAGATTGTCACCTTTGGGGTCCCCAGTTCCCAGCCCAGAGAGTGGTGAGGAGCAAGCCCTCCTCATTCCATGGGGGCTCTGTGTGAGCTAGTGAGATTCCTGCTGTGGACACATCTCTGCCCCTCCGGGTGATTGGCCTTCCCTTCTGCCCCAGTGCAGGGCTGGTCAGACAAGAGTAGACTCCAACCCAGAGGAAGACTGGGAATTTATGCCAGGAACTATTCTGGGCCTCAGCAGTAGATGTGAGAAATTCCTTCACCAGCTGTGGTTCTGCTGCCCTGCCAAATCAGGTGGTGGTGAATGGCTGAATCAAATTCTTTTAAGAATAACTTGCAAGAATAACTACCATCTTCTACATCGGAGGCGACACAGCAGCCAGAGCTGTCTTAGAAATCCCGGGACTGACCCCTGCATTGACCCCTGGACCCTTTACTACCAAGCTGGTGGCAGTGAGCCTGGGACAGTATCCCCAGAAGAGTCTCCATAAAAGGGCATTCAGGACTGGATTAGGTATCACCTGCAGACAGAGAAGCTGGGGATCATGGGAACCAGTTCTCCTTATTTTTAGCTAGTGTGTCTGCAACCTGCTTTCAGATGGGTCAGCCGTGTGTGTGTGTGTGTGTGTGTGTGTGTGTGTAGAGAGAGAGCAAATGAGACAGCTTGCACTAAAGTAGCAAAGTGTTCTCGATTAGTGATTCAAGGTGAGAAGTAGGCAAGTGTTCTTAGCAGTGTTTTTTTCTACTTTTCTATAGCTTTAACATTTTTCAAATTAAAAAGCTGGGGAGGTGCTGGCTGGTTAGCTCAGTTGGTTAGAGCATGGTGTTATAACACCAGGGTCAAGGGTTCGATTCCCATACTCGCCAGCCACCAAAAATATATATATATATGTCTGGGGAAAAAGGAAAAATGAAGAGTTATTGTTCCTGAAATATCAACTAGAAATGAACATAAAGCATCCCTGAAATTATTTTATCAATTAGTTTATCACTGTATGCTTACACCTGCTCTCTCCCCCAAAAGATTCAAGACAGACTACAGGAAATACATAAAATAATGAAATATAATTTTTAAGTTAAAAACATTGGTTCTTAGGAAATTGTAAGTTAGGAAATATTTATAGATATAATGTCAAGGGGCTCTACTGTTTTTTATTGGCAGTGTATTATAACTATCTTTTTGTTATAGTACATTGTAGCAGTAGTAGAACTGTAGAACATGTACTTTTACACCACAGAGCATTTGATCAAAACTCTACTGATGGACAGTATGTTGCTTCTGGTCTCATCATTATAAACACCAGTGCAATGAACATCACATACATGCATCTTTGTGCTTCTGTTGGATTATTTTCTTAGGATAAATCTCTGGCAGTGGGTTTTCCAAGTTAAAGGACCTGGACTTTTTTTTGTACTAAGACTTTATTTATTTAATTTTCTGTTGTGGTGAAATATACATAACAAAATTTACCATTAGGTGCACAATTCAGTTTAATCAAGTACATTCCCAGTGTTGTATAACCATTACCATTATCCATTTCCAGAATTTTTTCATCATCCCTAACAGAAGCGCTGTACCCAGTAAGCAGTAACTTTCCCATCCCCTCCTCCCCTAACTCCCAGGTTACCTCTCTTCTCCTTTCTGTCTCTATGAATTCGATTACTTTAGATACCTTATATGAATGGAATCATACAGTATTTGTTCTTTTGTGTCTGGCCTGTTTCACTTAGCATGATGTTTTCACAGTTCATCCATGTTGTAGCATGTGTCAGAGTTTCCTTCCTTTTTAAGAGTGAATAATATTCCATTGTATGGATGTACCACATTGCTTATCCATTCATCTGTTGATGGACATTTGGACTGTTTCCACTTTTTGGCGATCATGAATAATGCTGTTTCATGTACGCATATCTGTTTGAGTTCCTGCTTTCAGTTCTAGAATGGGAATTGCTGGATCAGATGGTAATTTATGTTTAACATTTTGAAGAACCACCATGTTGTTTATTTTCCACAGCAGCTGCTCTATTTTACATCCCCACCAGCAATGCACGGAAGTTCATTTTGTCCTTATCCTCACCAATGCTTGTTTTGTTTTGTTTCATTTTGTTAATAATAGCCGCCCTAATGGGCATGAAGTGGCACTGGACATTTTTAAGGCGTTTTATACTCCCGCTACTACTCCAAACTATTGTCCTCCCACCAATATAGTTTTTCCAGACCTACATCAAAATTGAGTATTATTTTTTCACCATTGCTAATATAAGGGATTTTTTAAAAATCTAAAAAGTTCTTCTGTGGCTTTAGTTTTCTGTTCTTTGATTACTAGTGAAGTCTGGTTTTTTTCCCATAAAACTATAGGCCAGCTAAATGTATTTCTGATGCATTGACTGTTGATGTGTTTGCTTATTTTCCTATTAGTAACTCCAAGAGGGATCACTTTATTAAAAGCTCAGAGGCCATCCCTGGACATCGTACCTTGGCTTTTCTTGGTCTTCATGACAAGTGTCTGTTGAACATGATCCCCCATTTCTGTAGCTCATAGCCAGTGGTCTGGTGAATATTTCTGTATAGACACTGTCAGGTGGCTGTGACTTACACCAAGATGGGTCTATCTGTTGCAGATTTTGCTCTCAGTCTTACCTGTCTGCAAATGAAACCTTGTGCCATTTGTCCTAGACTTGTACAACTTCACAGACACTTCTGTGTTTCTCATAAATATTTTCACTTCTGAGTCGTGTATATATGAGACAGTAACCTTCCCACTTGTTTCTTAGAGACAGTGATAAATACTCTTTAAATGGGGCGAGAAAAGCACAACAAATTACATTCCAGCAGATAAGCAAGCTCGACTGAACCGGATTCATTAAAACTGTCCCTAAACTACAAAACCAGATTAGCCCGGTGCATGTGTGGCTGTTTGTGCACAGCCACACCCTCCTGAGTTACAGGCATGGCCCCTGGTTGATCAGATGTCACTTCACGTGGGACAATGGCCCTAATTGTACCAGATCAGAAGCAGCGGGAGCTGCCATGGCCATTTTCCTCCTTCTGACCACTCAGCATGGCATGGGGCTCAGTTGCTGAAGCGAATTGTTCACTCTGGGTTGGGACAACTACGCTCGGTCACGTACAAGTCAGCTGGGATGAAATCAACTAAAAACAGATCTGGAGAAAAGGAGCATAAGCTCATGTGAGTGTGTAGGGAGAGAACCAACTCTGCGAGGCAGAGGGGGTGGTTTCGTAATGGACTCTATGCTTTGTAGCAGGCTGGCCCTAGTCCAAAAAGAAAGAAAGAAAGAAAAGAAAAAAGAAAGTAAAGCAACTTGAGTGTCCTCAGTAGGGGCCACCTAAATACATTTGAGTCCATCATGCAGTGGGATACTGTTCAGCCATGGTGAGCAAAGCAGCCGATCTGTACATGCTGATATGGAAATATCTCCAAGATTTACCATTAAGTGAAAATGGCAAAGTGCAAAGCAGCGTGATGTCCCTCCTTACCCAGAGTGGGCCATGCTTTGTGTGAGAGTCGGTTGGCGGGAGGAAAAGTAGGAGGGAGGGAAGACTCAGGCTGTCCTTGGCTGGATTGGTCTTACTGTAGGCGGTGGTTGTCACTGGAGGTGACCAGGCAGAGAATGGAGGATTTTTTGGCAAGAGACATCGTCAAAGGGATTCCAGCTTTGAGAGTAGTTGAGATAGAGAACGTTATGTCTAGTTTTGAGAACAGGAGGACAGAGCAGGCAGCTAGGTACAGAGGTTAAGAGCTTGGGCTTTGGAATCAGACCTCCCAATTTAGGATCCCAGCTGGGACTGCCTCCCAGACTCAGTTTCCGCACCCATGAACAGGAAATGTTAATATTATCTCTTTTACATCCTGGTTATGAGGAATCTGCAGTAACATGAAGAAAGCGCTTAACCCAGTGCTGGCAACTGCTCTGATGGTCACTGTGATATTGTTGTCGCCCTCTACACATGGTGGGGGACACTTCCACACCACTGATCTCTGGCTCAGACTGTCCTGCAGGCCAGATGTTTTCTTTGTGATTCCCAAGGCCCCAGGCCCAGTGGGAAATTTTGGACATTTCCATTTGCCCTACCGTGATTTCCTGCCATCTGCTGACACCATGTGACACATGGCTGCCTCTCCCTGGCCAGGATGGCCGTGGGCTTGGGCCTGTCTCACTGCTCTTGTTTGTTCCATCAGTTGACTCCAATGACAGCCTCTATGGGGGAGACTCGAAGTTCCTGGCAGAAAACAACAAGCTGTGCGAGACGGTGATGGCTCAGATCCTGGAGCATCTGAAAACCCTGGCCAAGGATGAGGTAGGTGCCTACTGCATGTCCCCCACCCACCCTGGCTCTGAAAGCACGAGTTTCCAGGGTAGTCTGACATTGGTTCATTCTGGAAAGGAAACTGTTTCATGGGAGTCATGAGTTCATGTGCAAACCATTTACCAAGTGCTTCAGGGCCTTTGCCCCTGCCCTTTTCTCTGCCTGGGACATTCTTCCCCCAGGGCTTCCCTGGGCTCTTCCTTCTCATATGCATGTCTCAGCTCAAAGTGCATCCTTCCCAACCCCATCTCAAGTAGCCACCAGCTGCCTACATGCCTCTGATGCGTTGTCCCTATGGTGCTTGATCACTGTCTGAAATACTGGATATGTTTGTCCACTACGAGTCCTGCCTTCCCCACTAGGACATACGCTCCATGGGCACAGGGACCTTGTGAGTCTTAAAGATGTGGCTGTGCCTGAACGACCAGCATCTCAGGCACGCCTGGTCTCTGGGATCCATCTATTGACCACCATCCCATCCCCCACACCTCAGACCAAGCCTGGCATACAGCAGGTGCTCTCTCAGTGCATGGTGAGTGAGCAAGAGCATGTTCTTTCTACACCTGAGCTCTTTCAATGACCACCACAACCCTGTGAGGTGTAGGAGTTATGTTTAGTTTCACTGAACAGAAAAGGAAACTGAAGCTCAGAGAAGCTTATCCAGAGCCCCTGGTGTTCGCTCTGGTTGCGATAGAACAAAAGGGATTCTCACCCAGATTCCTAAGCATGAACCCTTAACTACTACAGTGCCCTTCACCCATGGCCTTCCCACTTTACTTTGAAGAACTGGCATGTGGTCCTGATCTAACAGTAGTAGGCTCTGTTTTTCCAGCCTTTCCTATACATTAAGTGTAGTATCAAGAAGTTTTCACGAGTTATTTTATTTAATTCTCACAACAGTCCCTTTACACTTTACAGGTGAGGAAGCTGAATCCTAGAGTGAAATATAGTCAAAGCAATTTTCCAGAACCCCTGCTCGTATCCACAGACTGTTTTTTTTATCAGATGCTGCATCTTTTGCATTTTCAGAGCATTTTATTTCTATATTTTGCATATAGACAGGTGATTGATTTCAATGTAATATCTATATAGCACAATCTAATTAACTACCTGGTTCCCTTCCAATATGCTGAGCATGGCTTCCATTTTTGCAGCTTTGGCCCAAACATGTGAGAGATGGATCCCAAAGACCCTGTCTGAGGCTTGGCCGACAGTGTTAGTCGTTCAGACTTAGGCGTGGCTTCATTATTGTGGTCAAGGTGAAGGCATGGGGGAGGTTGCAACCCAGAACATCTATGTATGTACTCCAGCAAATGCTCTCCAGGGTATTCAAGCAAGTGCTGCAGAGAATGTGATTTTTTTTGGACTCCATTCCCCAGTGGGCTCTGGCAAGTTCAGGTGTGCAGAAGGTTAAGCAGTCCAAAGGACAGAGGCCTGGATGCCCAACAAAAAATTCAGAACCGCTGTTGCCCTGCAGGCCCTTAGCGCCTCATAGCTCCTCATAGTGCTCTCTCTAGGGAGAGGAGGGTATGTGAGTGAGTCCCACTGGTCCTCAGTGAGTGGACCCACTGCAGGGGCAGATTAAAGAATGGAGCACACTTGGCTGTCTGTGGAAGCAGCAGCACTGGAACCCCAGTTTCTTCTTCAGAAAAACTAGTTTAGTATACCAGTGAGTATCAGAAGAGGCACTTCCCGTCCCCTGCCTGCAAGGCCTTTTTACAAACATGTGCAAACTCTCCATGAGGGCTGCGAATCATGCTTCTCTGTCTCTGCTTAGGTGGTTTTCAGAAGGGTGCCCTTTCTACCATCCATGAGAAATGGAAGCCCATCACCTTCAGTTTGCAGTTGTTATACTAACTAGATCCTCCTGCCCACCCCCTTGAAAAATTCTTATCATCTCCCCTGATTTCTTAAAACCATTGGCTCTGGCTCCGTCTTGTAGTCCAGGAACCTCTTAGAGCAACGATGTAGGTTTGTCAAGCTGTACCCACAAAAAACTTGCCACCTGGTTTGAAAATTAATTTCTTCACTCTGTGGCAGCAGGCTGCATTTAATCAGAGGTGGCCACTGACAGCATAAATGACCACAGCCTGGAAACCCCAAGCTCAGAAAAGAAATGGAGCCAAGAACCATGTAATTTGCAACTATTTTTATTTAGCATTTATGTGGCTTGTTATTTCTCTTGATGGTGATAACAGCTCTGAAACAATTCTGAAAGAATAGCGAAGCTGGAATGTGTCTGAAGAATATTTCACCTTGTGTAAATACCAAGTACTTTCATTGAAATTGTCCATATATGCACATTCATTAGAAAAATGTGGGTGTACGAAGCTGAAAGTGAACACGTCATCATTTTAACAGTGCGATGTGACGTTCAGCACAGGCATCCACATTGGGGTTCTCTGGAGTCTGCTGATCTCAAGTGCGTAAAACTTGGTGCCCAGCCTGTTCCAGGTGGGAGATCAGGGTTGAGTTCTGTCCACCCGGCAGAGAGAGCACCCCAGTGCTGGTGCTGTTCCTGAGCACCTCATCTCTCAGTGCTGGTAGCAACCCTCCTTCGAAAACTGCCCTCTCTGTCCATGTGAAGGAGCCAACCCTGTTTTTATCATGAGCTCTGTGAAGTTGTTTGGGTGTGGTGGAGCTGGGAACCATGCCAGACCCTTAGAGATTCCTGGAAATGACGATTCTCATAGGAAAAGAATGAGAAAAAAAGCTCTTTTGTATTTAAAACCTCTGTGCAGAGAGGAGGTGGCTCAGGTCCCTGATTTGGTTCTCTTACAGCGTGCTCGGGTTTTTCTGGGTCTTTGAATATTGGTCTTTGAATATTTGAATATTGAGGGATGCTTTCTCATCCTTCAGACCCATCTCTAATGATTTCATTTTTAGATGGGCTGTGGCATTTAAAACCCATGCAAATTGAGCTTTTTAAAGTAACATGCTTATTGAGAAGATACGGAACAGAGAAATTAGCCAGTTCGATATTGTGTTCCTTGTTTGACTTTTTAAATAATCTCTCCTATTTCAGTAAAATGTAGTTAAAGGGCTTCTCTCAGATGAGACTCTTAGTTGGATTTGAAGTAGAATTTTCTTTTAGCTTGATCTTCTAGATCTAAGCAGAAAACAGGCCCTCCTGTTCTCCCAGGTGTCAGACGAGGACCAGTTTAAAAGGGAAGCAGAATGGGCTCAGGTTCCTGCTTGGGGCAGAACCGCATTATCTGATGAAACAAATGAAGCCAGGCAGGCAATTGCCAGCCAGTTAGCAGGGCTGTGCCTAGTAGGTGCTGGCACTATCACTCTTTGCCAAGGTGCTCTTCCTGGGCCTGTGGGCTTGGGCAACACCTGCTCCCCAAGGATTAGGCTCTTCGTGGTCGGCTCAGCTGCTTCTGTGACTGTTACCCGGTCTAGGCTCTTGCCGAATCAGGTCAGTTGGGGGAACCCAAGTTTCTTGTTACTCAGCCACCCCCACCCAACTGTATTTGAAGCTGCTCTTGGGCTCTTTTATCTTTTTACTAAAAAGTCTTTCACTTCTTACCTGGGAGAGGATGGCAGGAGAGGGGAATAAGTTGGCTCTGCAGTTAGCACAGAGTCTGACACTCTGGGGGCTCCACATGAAATATCTGCGGAAGGATGGATGACAGATAGGTGGTTGATAGGTTGGTTTTATCCACCTAGAGTAGTTGAGAAGCAGGAAAAAGTGTTTCGGTCTAAGCCAGATCAAGCCATTCCTACTCCCTGGGTGAAGTTGCGTAGCTGAACTTGGCAGGCAGCATTGGGCAAGTCTCTTAGGCCCTTCTGAATCTGGATTCCTAACATGATGCTAACCACTCCAGGTGGAGTTGGACACCTGGAGCTCAAATCTCCCTTCTGCACATAGTAGCTGTGGTCCTTGAGCAAGTTCCTAAACCTTTCTGAGCTTCAGGTGCTTCATCTGCAAAATGGGAGTGTATGAGTTCCCTATTGCTGCCATAACCAATTGCCACAAATACAGCATCTTAAAACAGTATCCATTTGTGACCTCACTGTTTGGTAGGTCAGAAGTCGGTGCTGCCTGGGCTGGTGTCTCTGTTCCAAGTTTCGCAGGGCCAAAGTCAAGGTGTTGCTGGCTGGACTCTTACCAGGAGGCACTGGGAAGAATCCACGTCCATGTTCATTCAGGCTGTTGGCAGACTTCAGTTCCATGCAGTTGTAGGACCAAGGTCTTTTTCCTTGCTGGTTGCTAGCTGAGGTTCCTTCGCAGCTTCTAGAAGCTGCCTGCATTCTGTGGCTCCTGACCCCCTTCCTCCCTCCTGAAAGCTAGCCTCGGTGGGTTGAGCCCTCGTAATGCTTCAAATCTCTCTGACCTCCTTTCTGCCTCATCTTTCTTCTGCTTTCTCTTCCTCTGCTTGCCTCTGACTCCGGCCTGGGAAATTTATCTGCTTTTAAGGGTTCAGGTGATTAGATTGGGTCCACCCAGATAATCCAGGATAATCTCCCTACCTTAATTCCATCTGCAAAGTCCCTTCGCAGCAGCACCTGGATTCGTATTTGAATAACCAGGGGATGGGAATGTTAGAGAACAGCCCTAGACTTCTGCCTACCATGGGGGGTTCTAAACCTGCCTGCCACAGTGAGTTTTGAAGGTTAAATCAGGCGAGTTGTATAAAGCCCAGAGCAGAATTGCTGGCACACTGTCAGGGCTCCATATGCACTAGCTGCCAGGGAGCAAAGCAGGTGTGTGGGGCTCCTGGAAGCACTGACGTTCTGCCAGCCAGGACCACACAAGAAAGGCCTGGGGCATCAGTGCTCTAGCATCCAGCGTAGACCTGTGGTCTCAGCTGGGCCGTGGGCTTCCTGAAACAGCAAATGCCCATGTGTTGACTTGACTTTCCCAGGTTGCCCTCATTTGCCTCTGGGAAGTTGTATCCTTTCTCCTAGGCCTGTTACATTTTGGAGATTTATTTTCCGTTTTGTCTCTACCATTCAACACTGGGGTTCAAGTTTGGTCTACCCTGGTATTTTGGTCAGACTATTTTTGGTAAGGCACCTCTTACATCAATCAGATTACTGAGCAGGAGAGGAAAGATCTGGTATTAGGGTGTAAAATAGTTCTTATAAAAGCTGGACGTGGGCAACTAGTGGTGGGGAGCTGTTTGTGGGGAGCCATTATTTGGTATTTTTTATTAGTATCCAAGGGGCAGCACTAGAGACTGCAGCTTTGGGCAGTTTGAGGACACCTCCAAAAGAGACATGCTAAAGCCCTCATTTTAAATTGTCCTTGCACAAAGCAAGACTTCTCACTGCAGGGTTATGTTTCATTCCTTGGCCCCACTGACTGCTGAGTCTCTTCCAGTTTGTGAGTAATGACCATGTGTGAGGCCCAGAGCTAAGCACTTAACATGCATCAGCCCTTTTAACCCTCATTTACCTGATGGGGGAGAGACCGTGCTCTCCTGTTACGGATGAAGCAGCTGGGACTCTGGGAGGTTAAGCAGCTTGCCCTACAGCACTTATGTGGCAGGATTGGCACTGGAACTGGGCACGACCTACCCTAGAGTCAGCACAGTCCAGGGCGTCTCTGGTGGGCCCAGCCTGAGCCCTAGTGCAAGGCAGTAACTCCCTTTTCTATTTCAGGCCCTGAAGCGCCAGAGCTCCTTGGGCCTTTCCTTCTTTAACAGCATCTTGGCCCACGGGGACCTGCGTAACAACAAGCTGAACCAGCTCTCTGTCAACCTGTGGCACCTGGCGCAGAGGCACGGCTGTGCGGACACCAGGACCATGGTGAGGCACGCAGAGGGCCCCTCACCAAGCCCGTGAAGCACAAGCTGGCCAGAGCACAAGTGGCCTAGACACGGCGTTGAGGTCTGGACCTCAAACAGCCTAAATCTCCCATTTTAGAAAAGCCCTAGGCCCGGGAATTCTGCTGGGTCACTTCCTAGCACTAAAAAGTATAGCATTAAATGTTTATTCCCTCTGAATAAAAACCACACATATAAATTCATCAGCCATTCTTGGTCATAAGTTGCAATCAAAGAAGTTTTATTTTAAAGATTTTGTTTTCTTCCCTTCCCTCATCCTTCAAGACTCCTTATTCTTTCCTAAGAAGCATTAGCTTGCATAATGGCTGATTTGTTGGAACCCTGCACTCCGAGGGTAGAGATTTATGAACCAGAAAGGAGATGAATCTTTCTTTTTCTTCCAGGTGAAAACTCTGGAATACATCAAGAAGCGAAGCAAACAACCAGACATGAGTCATCTGACTGAGCTGGCCCTCAGACTCCCTCTGCAAACGAGGACTTGACCCCTAAGCCCATCCCCCAGGACCTAGGGGGCTGTGGTGCCAAGTCCAGAAAGACTTGATTTGCTGCCCTGAACTCTTAATGGAAGTTAAGTTTTTTGTTATTTTACTTTTACATATACATACATTGGTATAAGCTTTGGCCTCTACCCAGATTCTTCTGGGTAGTGAAGAAGCAGGAGTTGTCACAGCATTAAAATCTAATCTTGTTCGCCAAGCAGCACTGTCTTAGTGTTTCTTTGCACAGTGGCCTTGAGGGTCTCAGTAAGCCCCAGAGAAGTACCCAATGGGCGTTAAGCAAGAAACAAAAGCAAGCAAGCATCATATTTTCAGGAAAGGCGGTTTTTTCCCCGTAGTTCAGAAAAAGAACTGTGCCACTGTTGCAGACACATTTAATTCCAGCCTTTGAACCCTCAAGTTAGAGTGTGCCCAAAGTCTGGAATTGAATGTTGCCTAAACCATCTTGGAGGATTTATAAAAGGCCGATGTATCGCTCAATTAACTCTCTTTTCCTAGCAAAAGAAGCTCTTGATTGGACTTAGAATTGTTGGTGGATCAAAGGAGGAAAGTGAAGTCAAATTTGAGATTTACTGTGGCTTCAGTGGAAAGTATACTGTAACTAAATAAATGTCCTGAAGGAACATTCATGTTTTTGATGGTTCGTCTAATTGCTTCTGGCTCTCATCCTCTAGAAGAAAGAGAATCTGTCAAAACATATTAGCCTGGTTTACTTTGCAGCCATAATTCTAAACAGCATGGATTCTGGCTACTTTTCTACCACCAGTTTGGGGACCCTGATTCTCCCGTCACTGCTGGTGAGCTTCCACCAACATTATATTTTGAATCAGTAGGAGCATTAATATTGACTGGCGATTCACAACCTAGAACCCATTGCCCATGAAAGTGTATCCACATTGTGGATTAAAAGTGCTCCAAACTATTGTGCTTCTGCAGGGTATACACTGGACACAGATTACATTTCATCTTTACTCTGAAACACAGGATTACAGTTAACACACAGGTAACCTCAGAAAGTAAAAGGGGGGCCGACCCCGTGGCACACTCGTGAGAGTGCAGCGCTGGGAGCACAGCGACGCTCCCGCCGAGGGTTCGGATCCTATATGGGAATGGCTGTTGCACTCACTGGCTGAGCGCGGTGCGGGCGACACCACACCAAGGGTTGTGATCCCCTTACCGGTGACAAAAAAGACAAAAAAAAAAAAAAGTAAAAGGGACTAAAATATTTTTTAAAGATAAATTTATATAAACTCATGGATAGTTTAGGGCCAAGAATAATGCTGTGGATTTCCTGGCCAACTTGATGACAATCACCCCACCCCAGCCAAGGAATTCTGTTGAGAAAACAGCCTCCATAAAGAACAGCAGACACTAAAGGATGCCTCTTTTCCTCGTCTTTAATAAACAAAAGATACAGAAACTCCAAAAGCGTTGTGGTATTGCTCCAATACTCCCAAGTGGCCTTTGTTTAACAAATTCCATTAAAACCATTTTATATACTACTTTTACTCTATGATGCTATTTAAACGTAAAACAGTTGGCAAATTCATAGATTGTGCTCTTCAAGTCATTTCCACTTAGAGCTGTACACGTTGGACAGCATTAGTTCCCAACGCTGGGCCAGTGAATTCTTATTGCTTTTATGTTAACCTGAACTTGAACTTTCACATTAGGTCAAGTACACATTACACCAAAGGAGCTTCAGAATCATATCACTTGGCCCACACAGAGACTTAGATTTTATATTCTTGTGTGCAGTTTTCCCCAGCTCATTACTAAACCAATAAGCCAGTCTCTGAAAACCAGTCTACACAAGATGAAGTCTACTATTAGGAAGGACAGGGCAATAAAAAAATCCAAGCAAGAATTTTAAGAAATGAAAGAAACTTCTAAGTGAGACCTGTGTTAGTTTTCTGTTGCTACTTTGACAAATTATCACAAATTTAGTGGCTTAAAACAACACAACTTTATCTTACAGTTCTGTTGATCAAAGTCCAACTGGTCTCACTGGGCTAAAAATTGTCAGCTGGGCTGCATTCCTTTCTGGAGGCTCTAGGGGAAAGTTTTCTTGCCTTTTCTGGCTTCTAGAGGCCACCCACATTCCTTGGCTTGTGGCCCCTTCCTTCTCACCTTCAAAACCTGCAATGGCTGATCAACTTTCTTACAAGTCTCTTCACTAACTCTTGCTGTCTACTACATTTAAGGACCCTTATAATTACACTGGACCCACCCAGACAATCCAGGATAATCTCCCTATTTTAAGGTCAGCTCATTAGCAACCGTAGTTCCCTTTTATTTTGTAACCTAACATTCACAGGTTCCACAACTATCTTCAGGGGGCAGGGGGCTTTATTCGACCTATTGCAATTCTGAACAGTTCTAATAGTTCACAGAGCTGAATACACAACTTCTTTTAGGAGAGAACTGAGCCCATTTGGCAAAGACTTTGGTGGGCCAGACTAGTTGTAGGAAGGTGGTCCCAGGGCAGGGCCTGGTGGGCTAAGGCAGACAGAACAGGAATCAGACTAAGACAGACAGCTGGAGAAGGGCAACTGTAAGGAGGAAAGGACCTTGCCATAGAAAAAGGTTCAGTGAGAAGGCTGACTGGCTAGCTCAGTTGGTTAGAGCATGGTGGTGTAACGCCAAGGTCAAAGGTTCAGATCCCCATATTGGCCAGCCACCAAAAAAAAAAAAAAAAAAAAAGTTCAGTGAGAAATCCCCAAGGGGCAAACAGCCAAGTTTGAGATCAGGACTAGGAAATATTTACTAAGGTCTTGGCTGTGCCGTCTGCCAGACCTCCCCAGCCTCCATCTCCCCCAAATTCCCATGCCTTGGAGACAGGCTGTGTTCTACACAGTGTCAAGAAATGAAGAACATGGGAAATCACACTAAAAACTTTGACAGCTTGGGGATGGCACTGGACACAGGGAAGGGAGGGGCAGGGATGGCTCAAACCAGTGTTAGTTCACAAAGGATGCGATCCCAGCAAACATCAGAAGCACAGAGTGATTCTTCCAAGCCCCACAGACTGCCCCAGGACCAGAACCTACTCATTTGAGTGAAAAGCAAAGAGAAAAGGCTAAGTTCATCCTGTCTTGGCTGCCCAACTTTCTCTGGATACAGACTTTAAGTTCTCATGTACATAGAAAAGCAATAACCCTTCCCCTGAGCAAAGAAACTCATAAGCCAATGGCGATATGTTGAGTTAAAAAGTCCAACCCAATTACACAGACTATTGACACTTGGACAAAGGCCTGACCTGACTATCTCACCCCAATGAGAGCTGTTAAGTCACCAAGGATTGGATGGAGGCAGGACAGTGGAAGATCAATCATCTATTCTCCAGAATCATACAAGAGACGGCTGAGCACAATCATTTTTGAGAAGCTAAGTCACGCCCAAACTGTAGTGTGACCTCTCAAGATAAAAACTATCGGAGTTGAAATGGCTGGTCCCTTTTACACCGAGCGAATTCCTATAGTGTTACGGTCAGGAGATGTGTTCCTCTGTCGGAGCAGGTGCTAAGGAGGAGATAGCTCAGATGCAGAAGGCTGCCTTCTAAGCACTGAGGTGGCCTCTTCCATCATGAAAGGCCAAGTTCATGTTCTGAGGGAAGGGGCCCAAACGGGTCCTTGCTAGCACCCACTTGTAGGACTATTGATCTGGCCAACACTTTTGGGTCAGGGGTCAGAGGTCAGAGCCCACGTAAGACCATTTGTCTAAAGTGCCAGTAGTCTGGGCAGTAGTGGACACCATGCTTATCTCTCCAGCATCAGCTTCTCACTCTTGACTTTCCCTCCCATGTCAGGGGCTGGTGCAGGAATGGGCATATGAAACAAAGTCCCTTGAGGGCCTTCTGGAATTTTCCTTGAACCAAAAAAAGGTTTTTCTTTTTCCTCTGGAATGTTCTAGGGAACCGATAGCCTGGAATTGCTACTGTCATCCTTCTACCAGTCTGAAGCTAACACAGGACAATGGAACAGAGAGAAAACGAATGTTTCCTTGGTGAGCTGCTGAATCAGCCCCCTCCATCGGGACCTCCTGCCATTGAGATTTTGGATTTCCTGGCTGGTTAGGCCTCCTACCTGGGCTGGGATGTCCTACAGGAGGTGTTCAGGCCAAGTGATGTGAAAGTGTCCCCATCAGAACCTGTATTTGGGGATGCAAAAAGCTGGGAGAATGGAAAGAAGGTGGTCACTTGGATAACTATACCTGGAACTGTCCGAGGCTTGCTGTGGAATCCAGGCTTGGAAACACTGTCCCTGCCATTACTGCTGAGGCAACTTCATGTGTTACCCCATGGGTCCTGTGCCTCCTTGGATTCAACCTCCACCACAGAAGTCACCTGGATTCTCTTGCTTATGACCCAAAGGAATCTAATAGAACACAACCTGGGAACTTGCCATTGGTTTACTTGCAGGACTAACTGCTCTCTAAAATAATATGCCTTATTCAGGATCTAGTTAAAGTACAAAAAGTCCAATCCAAACTTAGCACTTAGGATTGAAGGATGGCAGCTGGAAAAGGCAAGACTGGCTTAGAGGCACATTTCCCAGCACCAGAGGCGGCTCAGCCACATCTGCTTGGTGCCCACTCAGACCCCTCTTTGCCTGCAGCTACTCCAAAATGGGGCAAAGGAAAATGAGCTTTCCAGTCATTGTTTTCATTAATTAATTCCACTTCCTGTTTGAGATTTAGACATGTCATAAAACTTGTTTCCTCAATCAGAAGACATTTTAATCCCCAACGAGTATTCTGGGTGGGAGTCCCAAGGAGGGATATTCAGAGTAATGAATAGTGACTTGGGGTCGTGGTACAGAAGTATAGCACTTGGCACTCACTGGCTGGGTGACCCCAGGCGATTTTACTACTTTATCCCTGAACTTCAGTTGCCTCATCTATAAGATGGGGATTAATTATGAAGATTAAATACATTAATGCAAGGAAAACATGCCAGTATGTGCCTGGCACATGCTGAACACCCAACAAATGTTACCTACCATTATTTACACACGCCAATGTCTTCGGACAGGGATGGAATGTTTAACATGGACAACAGTAGGTTTTAGACACTCACTTGCTCTCTTGGCTAAAACATGAGCTGTCCCCCACCCCAGTTTGTCCAAGTCCATCAAGATAGTTGTCCTTAATCTTTGCAGGTGTGTGATTCGAGACAACAGTCAGAGGGCTGTCATCTTCAAGACTGAACAATGAAAGCAATTTTGGCTGTTGTGGGAGACAGGACACTAGAGTTTAATCTTCTAACTTGATTGACTTGGAAGCATTCCTGTCGATATAAAAGATTTTGTTTGGGGCAGTAGAGAAGCCGAGGCCGGCCCCTCGGTTGTACTTCCAGCTCATGGCCCGGTCATAGTCCTGCTGCAGGTTCTGCTGCAGAGTGTCAGCTGCCTTCTTGTTGAGGGCCATGTTGGGCCTTCCAGTCGTGCGAGGAGGGTGGCTGAATGAAGGGGAGAGATTTTTAAAGCCACCCATAAGTTTGAGAAATTTCAGTTTCTGTTCATCATTTTCAAAACCAGCAGTATCCCACTGGCCAAATTGGGTTCCCTGCAATAAGAGGAAAAAGGTGGTTATTTTCCTTGACTCCAAAATCCTTTCCTTCCCCTAACCCCAGCCTTCCCAGGCAGGACTCAGCTGACTAAATGTTTGGTATGTACCAGGCACAGTGCTAGTAAGTTTTATTAATTCTAACAAGAGCCCTATGAGGAATACTGTTGTTATTCCCATCGGACTGGTGAGGAAATGAGGTGGCAGCTTAACTAGAGACACAACCCTAATTAGTAACCTGCCGGACTCCAACTCAGGTCTGGCCAACACCAGAGCACACCGAGCTGCCTTTCTGTTTTACTCCTTCTTCCCTAACTCCCCTTACCTCACCTCAGCGCACGCCTCTCACCTCACCTCAGCGCACACCTCACCTCAGCTCACGCCTCACCTCAGCACATGCCTCTCACCTCACCTCAGCGCAAGCCTCTCGCCTCACCTCAGCGCATGCCTCTTGCCTCACCTCACGCACGCCTCACCTGTGGGCACAGCTCACCTCAGCGCACGCCTCACCTCTGCGCACGCCTCACCTCTGCGCACAGCTCACCTCAGCGCACTCCTCACCTCTGCGCACAGCTCACCTCAGCGCACGCCTCACCTCTGCGCACAGCTCACCTCAGCGCGCGCCTCACCTCAGCGCACGCCTCACCTCTGCGCACGCCTCACCTCTGCGCACAGCTCACCTCTGCGCACGCCTCACCTCTGCGCACAGCTCACCTCAGCGCACTCCTCACCTCTGCGCACAGCTCACCTCAGCGCACGCCTCACCTCTGCGCACGCCTCACCTCTGCGCACGCCTCACCTCAGCGCACGCCTCACCTCAGCGCACGCCTCACCTCAGCGCACAGTTCACCTCAGCGCACTCCTCACCTCTGCACACAGCTCACCTCAGCGCACGCCTCACCTCCACGCACAGCTCTCCTCAGCGCACAGCTCTCCTCAGCGCACGCCTCACCACACAGCACACCTCACTACAGAGCACACTTCACCCAGAACACAAGGCACTGCACCTCCCCCACAACATGGGGCACTTCATCTCAACTCAGCACAACACAGCACACTTCACCCATGACATAGGACACTTCACCTCACCACAACACAGCACACCTCACCCCAACACAGCACACCTCACCCACAACATGGGGCACCTCACCAGCTGTCCGCTCATCTGTCAGTCTACCATTTCGATCAGTTGGAAGGTGGAGGGCAAGTGTGGATCTGAAGTGCATTTCTCCTCTCAGAGGCCTGCATTTTACATCTGCATTTACATTTTACATCACTGAGGTGAAGGGTCACACAGCTAAGTCAGAGGCTGAACCAGCCTAAGAACTTGGGGGTCCCAATTCCAGCCAGAGTGCTCCACCATCCTTGCACAAATCCCCCAGGTACAAGAAAATGCAAGGGAGCCCCTCCAGACCCCTTCCTTCCATCTGTGGGAAAGGCAAGAAACCCAGTTCCTCCAGAAGACCGTGAGAAGTCACACAGACAGGGGTGAAGCCTGACCTGTGTGACCTTAATCAAGCCATCTAACTCCTCTGAGCCTCAATATCCTAATCTATAATATGGGGGTGTGACATACCCCTCCCAGGGCTTCAGTTGGGCTTAAGTCAGATTTTTATGGAAAACCCAGTGCATAACACTTGGTATATTTTAAGTCCTTGATAACCAGTCAGTCTATCCCGCCCTGCTGAACTCCACACTGCCTGGGAACTTTCTACTTGCAGGCCAAACGCCAGCCTAGCACTTATTTCTAGGTCGGCTTTGGTAGGACAAAAAGAACCAGTCATCACTACAGCTGCCCCGAATGAGCAGGTGACACTCGTCCCAACTGGTGGCCCAGTTGCAGGAATAGTTACAGCTTCCCTGGCCTGCAATTTCTAGAGCAGAAGCTACCTGTGACAGCTCCACCCCGGGTCTGAGGAGAGCGCAGTCAGGAGGCCCCTGGGCCTGGGTGGGCTACTCTCCCAAAAGCTGCTGACCCACCCACAGGGGCACCTGGTCAGTCTGGAGTCCCTGCCACATGCCTCAGTGATCAAGTGGCTATAGGTCCTGAGAGGCAGTGCCACTGCAAGCGTTCCCAGCAGGGCTCAGCCCCTGTGTCCCAGGATCACTCTCCTACCACCAGGTCCTTCCAGGTACAGCCACTGAGGCTACTGGCTCTGAATGATACTGACCCATTTCTTGCCTTCCTTAATCAAGGTGTCCCATCAGCTCTGCTCAGCTGGAGAGGGTGAAGAGAATGGAGGCGCCCAGAGAAAGACACATAACAGAGGCCCACTCCAAACCTGTGGGCCAGGGTATGAGTCCCATTTTACCAGTGTGGAAACTGAGGCTCAAGAGGGAAGGGACTTGCCTAGTCTCATAACCAGCAAGTGGCAGAGCCAGTAACTGCTCTGAGATCTTTTGATCGGAACCAACTATTCTTTTCTGGACACTGTGAAGGCAAAAGACAGAGCATGAGGGCAAGCCTTCCCGCTTTCCTTCCCTCCCAAGTCCAACCTGTTCACAAGTCCTGCTGGCAGTGCTCCGAGGCCAATCATGAAGCTGTTTTCTCTCTGTACCCCCTGCCACCATCCCCAGACTCCTAGCCGGGCTCCCCACCTCCCCTGTGCAAATGCCCTTCTCAACCACGTTTAGCTGCTGGGTCGCCTTCCTGGCCTTCTCCACAGACCACTCCAAGCCCTCTTCCGCCTCTGGGCTCTGCACTGGTTGTGGCCCTCACTGGAAAACTCCTTCCTGCCTTCTCAGGGCTGGCACCTCCACATTCTTAAAATCTTTAGACAAGTGTCACCTTCTCTGGCACCCCACCCCGGCCTCTCTCTAGCTCACTTTCCTGTCTTCTTTCTCCCTGGCACTATGACTGTCTGAAACAATCTTCCTTTGTCTATTGTCCATTTTCCCACCATACCATTCCCTCCACCAGCCACTAGACCATGAGCGTGACAATGAAGGCTCACATCTGCCTCTGTGGCCAGCACCCAGCACACAGTAGGAGCCCAGAAACAAGATGAAGTTATTCAGTAGAATGACTGAGAGCCAGAGCCACCTGTCAAGGCCCAGCCTGTCAACCTAAGCAGCTGGGCTATGTGGTCCTCACACTGTCCTCCTGCCTGTTCTAGCTTCTCAGGCCTGGTTTGGAAATTTCCCATTCAAACTGGATCTTGAAGCTAGTCTTGAGAGAGGCCTACCGCGGCCCCTCTCTCACCTTTGCCTCCTACCCCTGTTCCTGGCAGCCCTCTGAGGACACAGTCCACTGCTGGAAAAGAGTAGGTCACAATGTGTCCTCAGGGATCAATCCATGGGACACCCACTCACCCAGGGTCAAGACAGAGGTTCGGGTGGCTTATCTTGCTTGGCCAGCTCTCCAGGAGGGAGGCAAGCAACCCTTTCAGAAGGAAAGAAATGAGCTTGGGACAAACTGCTGCAAAGGGAGCCAGCGGCGGGTTGGGGCTACCTCTGGGGCTTGGCTGGAATTGGTCTCCCCACTCGTGTGCTCATGCTGCGGGGTTAGGGGGAAGGCAGGCCACCACGCATGGCCCCAGCACCAGACTTACTGTCCACTTCCTGCTTTCAGAAGCCTCTGTTTTGCCCGACTCGCGATCGATCTCTTCTTGCAAGGCCTTTCGCCTCACCTGAGCAAGAAAAACAACAAAAGAGTGAGATGAGACACAGAAGTTTTCCTCTGAACTTGAAACCCAGGACAGAGAACGGGCCAGGGGGCAGCGAGGGGGGTAGGGGTATGCAGCTTTACTCTGCTACAAACGATGTGGGAGGCTTTTGTCAAAAGTATCCTCTAAGCACCTTGAGGGTCACAGTCCCTTGGCCTAAAATAGATAGGCCTCATTTATCCTCCTTAGCCAGGGTTTCTTGAGAATGAATTTTCCTAGAAATGGAAGCTTACCCATCTTCACCATTAAAACATGTTTTATGTGTAATAGCCATTTGAGGTGGAAACTTTCCGGAAACACAATGCCAAAGCCCTGTCTTCTTCTGCACAGGATATTGTAGTTAACTTTCACGAGCCAGGCAAAGGCTAGTCTGAATCTCAGCACAACCATTAACTAGCTGTGTGGCCTTAGGTAAGTCATTTAACATTGGTCTATTTATCCACAACAGACAGAAGTATCACCTAGCTTGTAGGGTAAATGGAAGAAATAGAAATATCTACGTATAAAGAATCTAGTAGCTGGGTGGGCCACTAGCTCAGTTGGGTAATGCGCAGTCTTATAACACCAATGTCATGGGTTTGGATCCCCATACTGGCCAGCCAAAAAAGAGCCTAGTAGAGTGCCAAGCACACAGTTGGTCTATCTTATACATGATTGCTAGTATGGCTAAGGCCACCAGTGGAGCACCCTGCTGTTCGATATATAAGCTTCCAGGCCTTATCCTCCCTCCCAAGGGTTCAGGTGCAACTTTGGCTGCCCCAGTTTGTGCCTTTTCATCTGCCACAGGCTGTGAAATGGGGTGACCATTTATGTAGTTTAAAACTACATAAAACAAGAGAAAAACTGACAGCACCTAGATGAAAAGGAAAATGAAGGAATATACAACATAGAGTTAACAGAAATTATCCCTAGGTGGTAGGATTTCAGGTGGGAGTTTTTTCCCCCAAGTATATTTCCCATTTTTTAACATAATAAACTTTTAGTATCTTATGGGAAAAACAGAGGAAGGGGTTCACATACACTGAGGCCATCTCAGTCATTCCAAATGGTTAGAAATTTTCTTAGAAATTATATTCAATAGGCACAAATAAATACAAAGCACAGGCAGGCCTTGCCCATATGAAATGCACGGGCACTGTGCTGGGGGCCTAGGAAAGGAGCTGAGGAAGGGCCCAGGGCCTGGATGTGTCAGGGCCTGGATGTGTCTGGCCTCTGCACGTGTCCACCCGGTCACATTCCAGCAGCACTGCCCTGGCAAGCCAAGTATGACTACGACCTACGGAAAGGCTGGTGGGCTTCCTTTTCTGGGGGCCAGCACTTTGTGCCAGGCCCTGGATGGAGGCTCAGTCATTGATCTCCTTGGCCTCACTATGAGGTTTCCTCCAGACCTGGACTTGAAGTCTTCTCCAGGAAGAGTCCCCCAGTGCCCTAAAGCAGGTTTGGCACTTCGGCATTTCTAGGTCTCTCTCCTCATGCTCAGCCCACTTCTAAATGCTTGCTCCATTTTCTCTCTCTCTCCCAGAGCACAAGGGCCATGGGACAGGGGCCATCTGGGCCTCACACCCTCACACTCTGCAGCTTCTCTCACGACACTGACTCAGCTCTCAGCAATTCCTTGCTGATGAAACATGAGGACGGCAGTCAGGGTAACGCTGCTGTCTATTAAGCACAGACACGAGGCCTTCCAAACACAACCTCATGTGGTCTTCACAGCAACCCGTGCAGCACGTACTGCCATGATCCCTACCCCAGAGGGGGAAGCGAGGGTCAGCGAGCTTAGTGCCTGGCCAGGTCCCCTGGTTAGTCATGGTCCAACGCCAGGCCTATGTTAGGCCTCTGTCCTGCCTTGGGATCCAGGGTCATAAAAATACCCCACTTCCAGAAAGTCCATTTTCACATAGGACACATTTGCAAGGGGATCTGGGCACGACAAAAGTTGGTTCACAACAGAATAGCTTCTCCTCTACATGTTCCTGAATTAGCCCAGGAGGCGGCAACCTGAGGGCCTGGCTGAGCATGTGTCCCCCACCCCAGCTGCAGGGTCTGAGGGACATGCCCCCCACCCCACTGTGGGTTACAGGGAATGACTAGGTGGGCCAGGCGGCTGGAGGGGTCTCCTGGCATGAAGTATGGGAGGGTGTGAGTTCCCTGCCCTGGAGGTGTGCCACTGAAGTTGGCCAAGTGGACTTTGGAGTCCCTGGTGTCTCTGAGACCAAGATCTTGCAGCCTGGTAGGCGACAAGCATACCTCTGGTGGGAAAGGGGGGAGTGGTGGGCAAGAGGCACGGGAGGGGCACAAGGAAGATCTGGGCCATACCTGATCTATGTGCATCTCGTCCATGTTGCCTTTCTTTTCCAACACCACCTCTAAGTCTGTGTCTGGCTCCTGCGTGAGAGGGCAGAGGTGGGTAAGGTTCCAGCATACAAGGAACAGCCTCAGCCTCAGGAGCCCAGCAGGGGCCAGATCTAGACAAATCGCAGAAAAGACCCAGACCACAGCATCACCCCAACCCCAGCCACCTAGGTAACATCTCCCAGTCGACAAAGCCCTTCCCATCCTTTCTCTTCCATGATTCTCCAGCCCAAAATGGTGACAGAATGAAGAAACTGAGGCTCAGGAGAGGTAAAGTAACCACAACAAGGTCACCCCATGGCTCAGGGACAGGGCTGATTCTCCTGACTCTGGGCTTGGTGTTACCTGTCAGAGGAGAAAGGCCAAGGGCCTGGCTGATAGCAGTGGGGTGGGGCTGGCAGGGCCAGGGAATGCAGGGGTGGCTCAGGGATTTGCCAACAAACTGACCACTCGATCCCACCCAGTGCTCTCCTCCACACCGCCACCACCAGGTCCTGGTCACCACATTCTCTCCTGTGTGGACAACCATGACACTCTCCAATCTGCTTCCCTACCCCCACCCCTGATCCACTCTACACTGCCATTCAATGCGCTTTAACAGCTCAAACAGATCATGTCCCCTCCCTCCCTCAAGCCCACTAGGGCTCCCATCTTGTTCATATGAAAATCCAGGCTCCCCATCACTTGGCCCCTGTCCACCTCAACTCTACCACTGCCCAGTTCACCCAGCGCCCGCTGCCAGGCTGCTGTGTCCCTCTAGGACTCTGCTTGCCACTCCCTCCCAGGGAAGGCCAAGGCCCACGCAGGTGTCAGCTCCTGTGCTGTGTCCTCACTGGGCCTACCCTGACCATCAGCTCGCAAGACATCCTCCAACAGCAAGACCTCAGGCCGGACACTGTCCCCTGGTCCCTTGGTAATGACATCTGCTGATATTTCGCGCATCCTTCAAGTGTGCCCTGCGGGGCACCTGGCATCACACAAGTGATGATCCACAGGTGACTCTCTTGGTTCGCATCACTTGTGCAGACCAGAGAGACGTGTGCATCTGCCTGACTCTGCAGGCTGCTCTGGCAGCCCAGAAAGTCCCCACATGGGAGATGGTACGCAGAAGGGACTACATTTCTTTGGGCTCCTGAAAGGGACTCTAGATTCTGATGGGGGCTGGCCTCCAAAGCCTCTAGGGTTCCTCCTAGCCCCAAGTTTCTGAACGAAGGAGGCTACTGGTGACACAAGTCTAATGGACTAGCACAAAGCTGGGGGAAATCCAGCAACCAGAGCTAACTCCTGTCGACTCCCAACATGGAGGCCACCCCTGCCCTCCCCAACCCTCACTGGCCACAGATACCCTCCTGATGACCCAGCTTCAGTGGGTTCATCCCTTCAGTCGGTATTAATGAGCCCCTTCCTCTGTGCCAGGCCCACCCATCAGCCATCATTACTACGCTGCTTGAGGGCCACAGGACAGTGGCTGGTCTGAGTTCACCCAGCTAGTTGGTGCAGAGTTGGGAAGGGAATCCAGGGCTTGTTCTAATGGAAGACAGTCATTTCTTGGGCTATAACACTGGCTTCTGTGAAAGGTTCCATAGGGATGTATGTAACTCCAAGCTCACAAGCCAGACTGTGTGGGCTTGAATCCCAGCTCCTCCTCTTACCAGCAGGATGACCTTATTTAGCTCCCTTGAGATTCAGTTTCCTAGTCTGTTTTTTTTTTTTTTTCCTTTTTGTCTTTTTTCGTGATGGGTAACAGGATCACAACCCTCAGTGTCGCGCCCATACCGCGACCGGCAACGGGATTGCAACCCTCGGTGTCGCGCCCGCACCGTGCTCAACCAGTGAGCCGACCGGTCTCTATATGGGATCTGAACCCTCGGCGGGAACGCCGCCACGCTCCCAAGCGCCACACTCTACCGAGTGCGCCACCGGGCCGGCCCTTCCTAGTCTGTTAAATGGGGATAACCACAGCAGCCAGCTCACCAGACTGGTATGAGCATGAAACAGGTCAATACGTGATGAGCACTCAGCACAGTGACATGCATACAGTAAGTGCTCAAGAAACCTGAGCCACCAGCCACTCTGATGGGCCAGTCATCTGCTTGGAAGACATGTGCCACGAAAGCAGGCACATACCATGCAACAGGACACACACGATCCTGTTTCTGCACACATGTCCACGTGCACACCCTGAGGACAGGAATGGTGGCCTGGACCTATGGAGGCACAGCTGGGAAAGGCTGGGGGTCTCCACCCTCCCCTCCTCCACTCAAGGAAGCCTGTCAGGATGGAGAAAGGGGGTCTCTGTGGTTTTCACCAGGTCATCTCCCATTCCCTTACTCCTGGGAACAGGATCCCACTTCTCCTTTCAGAAACTGCCTCCCCATCACCTCAGATGGTGCACTTTAGGTGGGACTGACACCCTCAGCCCCTCACCCCTGGTTTCAGATCAGGGCTTCTGGCTGGAGTAACCCAATTGAGGCCTATGAGAGCAGCCCTGGGGCTTTTCCTGTAATCGTTCTAGAGGGGCCACTCTTCTTCCTTTCAGGGGTGACTGAGCTACTGGGATGAAAGTCTGGAGCTCCTGGGGATACCTAGCCATTGGGTGGGGGGTGGGGAGTGGGGAGGAAAACTTGGAGTAAAGCCAGGATAGAAAAAAATACAAAGCCCAGGGCCGAGGAAAGCCAAACAGGCATTTCCTGACATCCCAATCTATGTGTTTCCTAAAGTGCATATACTGAGCTCAGATGGCTACAGGTACAATGTTATCTCAAACTATTTGGATCCTGAGTTTTGGATAGCAAGTGGCAAGAGTTCAGAAAGCAAGGGATTCATCTGAAATGTCCCAATTTATTCGAATCCTGAGTGCAGACAGTGAAAACTTGAGTAGGGTTTTGATAGCAAAGGATACCTGTATTAGTGATGCTAATACACAAGCCCCTGGATCCAGCCATGCCTGAAGTTAGCTTTCCAATGACATGTGTCCATTAACCCCCTTTTCTGGCTGAACTCAATTTAACCAGGGTTCTGGCAGCTAAAAGCATGAGTGCCCTTGCATGTGCAAACATGCACACACACACCCCCAATTCCCACCCTCATTCTTCCAATTCAGAGTCATTTCTGAAGGAAAACCTACCTCCTTCCAAGGGTCTCCTGCCACCTTGCTCTCTTTCTTCTTCTTTTTCTTCCTTTTTAGAGGCAACTCCTCAATGACTGGCTGCTCTCCCTTTTTCTTGGACTTCATCTTCTTCTTTGTTGGGGCCTTAGGGCCATCTCCAATTGGGATGTATTCTGGAGCCTCAACTTTGACTGGCTTCTTTTTACTTCCTTTCCTAGGGCTGCTGTTCACGGAACTAGAGAGCTTGGAGGAGACTAGGAGGGTGTCTCTCTCCTGGTGGATTTTTTTTTTCTTCTTCATCTTCCCACTGTGATCCCTGGGGCTCCCCTGCTTCCGTTTCTGCACCAAGGCTGCCTGGTCCTCACCCTCCTTTCCCACTGGGCAAACAGACAGAGCATCCCTGGCCTCACAGAACCAAGAGTCCTGGACTGAAAAGGCTGCAGTGTCCTGGGCCTTTTTTTCCTTCTTGCGTTTTTTGAGCTCCTTGCCAGCTCTGGCCACCTCCTCACTCTGTCTGGGGTCTGGGGAAGTCTTTATGCCTGAGCCATGGGACACGGTTGGAGATAACAAGGACTGCCTCTTCTTTTTCTTCTCCCCAGTGAGGTTCTCCAAGTGACCGAGGGCCTGCTTCCTGGGGCTGGGTGACTTCTCTGTCTGTCTGATACACAGTGTAGTCTCAGATTCTAGGTGCTCCTCATAAAGGGTGCTGTGGCCCTTCTTTTTCTTCTTTTTCTTCACTAGAAGGATCTCAGGTGCCTGCCCTTGGGCTACATTCTTAGAGGGGGATGTGGCTCTTACAGGACAAGCATCAGCGAAATAATCGTTATTTTTTAAAATTGAGTATTGAGTCTCTGGTTCTTTGACTACCTTCTTCTTTTTTTTCTCCAGGAGCCCAAGGCCCAGGTCTACTTTGTGGGTCTTGGTGATCATTTCTAAAAAAGAAATGGTACAAGTTATGCCCATACCAAGCCACTCTGTGTTCAATTCTACTAAGCACTGCCAAGAGTCATGTTTCTATGAGTAGACGGTCTGAAATACTAGGGGGAAATGGTCATGATTCATTATGAAGCAAAAGGAAATATGATAGAAGTAGCACCAAGTTTAAATTCAGACAGTGCTAGGTTCAAATCCAAACCCCTGTCTCACCTTGAATCAATCACCTAAACTCCCTGAGCCTCAATTTCCCCATCTGGAAAATGGTGAAAAATAACACCTCCTTCCTCAGAGGAGTGTTGGAAAGAATAAACATTTGGACAGTGGGAGGGAAAGGTCAGGAGCTTCTCCATTGTGCAGCCTTCTTCAACCTCAGAGTCCAGAGGGTCCACACTGGACATGGCTCTCTCTTAGCAACTTCAAAGAGCCAGGCCAGGCCTGGACTATAGCTCAAGTTCATTCACAACCCCCTCCAGGAGCACCTGGAGAGTCACAGTAGTAACTATACTCATTCATTCATTCTTGTCTATCTTGTTTCCTGGTGTGTTCCTAGAGCCTGGCTCAGTGCCTGGCACATAACAGGTGCTCAATACTCACTGAACAACTGACTGAATGAATACCAGAGCTACAGAGATGAACAAGGTAAAACACCAGCCACCAAGAAGCAGGTAGTATAACAGCTTATAAGGATATAGATGATAAAAGCAAAGACAGCAGTAAGGTCCAGGTGATGGAAGTCATGTAACCTGCCCTACCAGTTGTCAGAAAAGTTTCTGAAGAACAGGTTTCCAGCTTGGGTGATGCAGGATGGGGGTGTTAATCCTTGAGACAAAGGAACAGAAGGTGGGGTAGCTGGAGGAGACAGGCTGGGTTGGACAGATGCCTTGAGAATATCCAAGTAGAAATGTTCACTGATGAACAGGTGGTCACCTTTCTGAGGCTCAGGGGCGACTGCGCTGACATGAGTGACATAAAAAATATATGGATGGTAACTAAGCCTTGAACAGAAAGAGCTGGAGACAAGACCTCACGAAACGCTGACATTTAAATAGGTGAGCAGAGGAACAGAGGCTTGCAAAGGACAAGGAGAAGGTGCAAACCTGGAGAGGGGGGTTGAGTCAAGGAAGCCCACAGTACTTTAGGATGGGGGAGTGGCCAAGAGGTCTGATAAGAACAAAGAAGCCAAGGGGAGGTGGGAGGTCAATTTCATCTCCTTCTCTCCCCATCTTTGCCATTCGGAAGACTGCAGTTCCCCCTTCTTCAGCCCTGCAACTCCAAATGTATTCACTCGAGGAAAAGGGAAGAGGAAATTAACCTTACAGAGCATCTCCTGCAAACGATTTCTCCCAAAGCGCTTTTAAATTCCCGCGATAGCCTCGTGATGATCGGTGTGAATATTCCACCTCCGAAGCTTTAGAGATTTTAATTCACTTGCTCAGTGTCCCAAGTCAGCAAGTGGCAAAGCTGGGATTCGAACTCCAGCCCACAAGACTTCAAGAGACCGTGCAGCAACACCCCACTCCCACCGCAGGATCACTAGCTGGACGCAGGGGAGCCAGGAACTAAGATCCGTCCCTTCCAGGGCTCGGCTGCGCCATAGCTGCAGCAGAAACACAGCGAAGGATTACGCGGGGCCCCGGGCCGAGCTCCGAGGAGGGAGAACTTCCTGGAGGCGGCTGTTTCAGGGCTGGGGCGGGAGCACACCGACTACTGGGGGGTGTGTTGGGGCTGCAGGTCGCCCGCTTTTACCCCCTCTTGCCGCTCAAATACCCAGGCCCAATCTCCAGACTCCGCGCCGACCCTCCTGCCTGGCTCTCCCCAACCACTCACCCGCAGGCCAAAAGTCCCCACTTCCACGTGAGAGCCCGCTCCGCCGTGACCCGGAAATCAATTTCGAGTCCCTGGCCCACCCCCTCGAGTTCCGGCTTTTTCCGGGTCGCGGCCGCGCGGCGAACGCGGTTGCCGTAGAAACCGCGGCCATGGCGGCGCCGCCACAGGAGCCGAGGGGCTCCGCAGACTCGTTGGTCACCACCCGGAGGCCAGTGCCCACTGTGTCGTCCGTATCCCACGAGCTGCCTGTCTCGCCGGGGCAGGTCGCCGAGCCTCCGGGCAAGAGCCTGTGGGAGCAGATCTGCGAGGGTAGGCAGCCCGGATGGCCGAGAGGAGCGGGACCCGGGTGGCCGGCCGGGGACCGCGTTTTCTGGGCTCCCTCTGTGCGCCAGACGGCTGACGTGCCAGGCCGCCGGTCAGCCTCGTCCCAGACCCGCCGGCCTCCGCGTCTTACGCACGGGTAAACTGAGGCTCGGAGAGGCCGGCCCGAGGTAGCGCAGCGTGGCCTCCAACCTCTATCCGTTGTCAGGTCGACGGCAAGGGAAAGCAGAATAGAGAAAGCCGTGTGGTGTGGACCAGGGGTTCTTAACCTTTGTTTAGTGAGCAGAAAAAAGTGGCTGGGGCGGAGACGGGGACCTTGTTAAAAACGTTCCCAGGCCCCGCTCACAGAGCTTCAAATGAGATCTAGGGAAAACGCACTTTTAACGAGCATCTAGGTGACTCTAATGGAGGTAGTAGGTGGCCCACATGTTGAGTAATCACGGTGTAGACAAACAGGTTTTAATCCCTTCTTGCTTCTAACCTTTAACAACCCCAAATGGCGGTTAAGCTCACCTTCCTTTGTAGACCTACACATTTGTTGATCATGAGGCCCTACAGTACTCTTCACTTTCACTGGGTAAGCTATGTAACTTGCTATGCTTTCTGTAAAGTGGACATAATAATGGCACCTGTTTCATGGTGTTAGGAGGATAGAACGAGATAGTCACACAAAGTGCTTAGCAAACTGCCTCATTTACAGCAGGAGCTGAATAAGTGTTAGTTCCTTTTTTTTTTTTTTTTTAAGATGACCGGTAAGGGGATCTCAACCCTTGGCTTGATGTTGTCAGCACCACGCTCAGACAGTGAGCAAACCGGCCATCCCTATATAGGATCCGAACCCGCCGCCTTGGTGTTATCACCACCGCACTCTACCGAGTGAGCCACGGGCCGGCCCCAATCAGTGTTAGTTCTTAATAAATAGTGTTGGGTGGTGGTTTTTTTTCTTCCCCCTCCACTAGGCTGTAAGCTTCTCAAGGTCAAGGACTCAGAGTGTTCATTCTTGTGGCCACCATTACTATCTCAGCTATCTGAAACATTGCTGTCCTATAGAACTTTCAGTTATCTGTGCCGTCAGATATGGTAGCCACTAGCTATGTGTAGTTATTGAGCATTTAAAATGTGGTTAGTGCAACTGAGGAACTGAATTTCTTATTTTACTTAATTTTAATAAATTTAAATAGCCACATGTGGCTAGTGCCTATTGTATTGGACAGTACAGATTAGTAAATATTTATTGAATGGGAAAAAGATGAATGCACCAGTACTGAAGGAGCAAGAGCAATGAGTTGAAAGAAATGGAGAATACTGAGGAGTAAGAGAATGGTGGAAAAAGTGAATAGATACCCTGAAAGGCCGTCTATTTTAACCCCCATTCAGTGCTTAAATTCCTTCTCTAGAATTACATTGCACTAGAAGAATCTGTTTTATTTTGAATGTTCTTGTAATTTCCACCTTACCTCTTAGTCCTTACTGCTTGGTACTATGACCCAAGGAGCTAATCACTCTACCACAAAGAATCCACTCAAATATTTAAAGGTAATGACTGTGGCTGTCTTTTTTCCAGATCTTTTACTTCTCCAAGCCAAACAGTTCTTCATAGCACAATTCACTGGTGGGGTGTTGTCAGGGAAGTTGCTCAGCCTTATCTGTAAGAGGCAGATAATTGGTGTACCTACCTCACAGGGCTGTTGTGAGGATCACATAAGATAATGTATGTGAATGTGCTTAGCACCGATTCCAGCATTTAGAAAGTACTCCATAAATGTTCATGATTGTCAACAAAGAAACATGCTTTGTGTTGTGTTTCAGAATTAGAGTTTATTTGGGTGAAACAGGCCTGTAGGGAGAAAGCCAAGATGAAGGGTTTTGGTGCTCTCTGAAAAGCAAGTGAATCGATGCTTTTTTATTGATTGATTATAAAGTGATAGAGATACCAAATGAAGTCAAAGATGGCAAATTACACACATGGGCATTGTGATGATGATTATAACCAAGAAGAATAAATCCAATTCTTAAACATTTAACAATCTAATTTTCTTTAACAAACAGAATGAGTAAATTCGGTTTCTCACAACAAACATGAAAAACAAGCTGTGTGGTAATCCTATCTTTGAGGTTAAGTATTACATTCTGTTCTGATATCTCCATTTAAAAAATAAATTATCGCAGCAAAAAGACGAGCCAGAAAAACTTAATTTCATGAAGACAATATGGGTAAATATCTAACTTAAACAGATTGTCCTACCTGGCTAATGCTCTTGTGAGCGTGCGTGCCTGCCTCTGTAATTTATTTGTGTTATTCAGTTTTCTCTCTAATCTTTCCAGTGGCAACTAAGGGCTTTGTATTCTCAAAAGCAATTGTGTTAGTATCAATAAACTTCTTTCCTGCCAGGTCTTCTAATTAAATCTTATAGTGGCTGTGACTTACAATGTTTAACTATGGTTTTAACTAAGACTGAATCAAAGTATTTGGGGCTTCCAGTTTTCTGTTTTGATGTTGCTGTGATTACTCTCATCAACACCTTTATTATTTTCTTTCGTTCACCACTTAGACATTCGCTGGCTTCAGCTCTCAGTGCTATTATAAAATCTGGTCCCTCATCCCACCTGCCCAATACCAACATGAGTCTGTTCTGAATTAATGCTTGTTCCTCTAGCACAGTAGCTAAGCAAGCCAGAGAAAAATGACACCAACTGGCTCTCAGCACTCACTGCTCATTAATCAACATCCACCACTGCCTTCTCCCATCACACACATCTACTAGTCCAAGCTTGTAACTCCCTTCTGAAATGTTCTGTGACACCACTTAGTATAGGAAGCATTCACCGAGAAGAGGCAGGCAATCAGGGCTGGGGAGGGAATCCTCCAACTTCCTTCCACCAACAAACACGTTTGCATCTGTACACACAGAAGAAATATTCACCCTGCTGCTCACCGCTCACCCCTCCATCTGTGCTTTGGTACCACCCTCTTGCTATCCCAGGATCCTGCTCTATCACTCACCTCCTCTACTACATCTTTAACTTCTCTGCTGGCTTTTCCCTCCGAACACTCTGGTTTCTCATCACAGGAAAAACCCCTACCTTGATCCCATATCCTCTTGGCTCCTATCAGCCTCTCTTCCCCTCCCAACCAAGCTTCTGGAAAGAGCACACTACCCTTGTTCACGCTATTTTCATTCCCTTTCTTTTATCAGCCCAGTGCAGACAAGTGTCTACTTCATTTCTCCAAAGGAAGTATTCTCATACATTCAGCCAACATCTATCTACCAGTGCTGGGAACTGTTTTAAATGCTGGGCTGGGCATGACTCCAGGCTTTATTCTAGATACCAGCAACCTATTCTTTACCATCGTGTGTACTCAGCTGCCCAGTCCAGAAACAGGACTCATCTTACTCGCTTCCCTTTCACTTCCTACGATCCCCATGCTTGTTCGCCATCCTTGTAGATTCTGACTGCTTAACATCTCCCGTAATCACTACCTGCCTCTGCTCCCCACCCCACCAGTCCAGGAGATCTGGCCTTTACAACTCCCTGCTTGGATTGCTACTGTAGCTTCTTAACTGGGACAAGCCTACTTCCGGACCATATTCCACACTCTCCCACAGGATCCTCTCTAAAATTCAGATCTAATCACATCATGCTATGATCTACAATGATTTTAACAGCTTTCATGATAAACTACTTAGCTTAACGCCTAGGTCCCTTAGTGATCTGATCCCTGATTATTTTTCTTGGTTCATCATGTACCATTCACCCATATCATCCTGACAACAAACATTTATTGAGCTGCTCTCTATGTGCCAGGCACTGTGCTAGGTGCATTACTTCTCATTTAAGCCTCACAGCAATTTGGTGAGGATTTTGCCTGTTGCACAGATGAGGAAATTAGGCGTAGAGAAGTAAGGAAACTTGCCTGAAGTAAGTGGCAGATTGGGCCCAAATACAGATCTGTTTGACACTCAAGTGCAAGCCCTTAAGCAAGGTACCACTATGCTTCAAACTGTGGACTGGGAGCACCTACATCACAATCTCCTGGATACTCGTTAAAATGCAGATTCCTTGGCATTAAACTCCCCTCATTTCATCCTATTTGCAATCTTCAGTAATTGAAAGATTGTGAACATTTATAAATTTTTTTTTCCTTTTTGTCTTTTTTTTTTTTGTGACTGGCAATGGATCGCAACCCTCAGTGTTGCGCCCGCACCTCGCTCAGCCAGTGAGTGGCCGGTCTGTATGTGGGATCCGAACCCTCGGTGGGAGCGCCGCCACACTCCCAAGCGGCGCACTGTAGCAGTGCGCCACCGGGCCAGCCCTATAAATTTTAATATACCTGATTTTCTTAAGTGCTCCTAATGCAGAACAGAGCAGATAAGCAGATTTTTCTAAGCATCAAAGCAACTGTTACAAATCTAATGAATCAAGTTGTTTTAAAAAGTTTAATACTCTCTACAAGCTTAATCAGGTTCTTTTATGCCTTTTAGTGTGTAGTAGCATCGTCTGTAATCAATTATATACTTCAAATTTAAATCATAAGGCTGAACTGACAAATTCTCAAATATGCCAGATTCTCTTAAACATTACAGAAGCTTTGCTAACACACACATCAGACTGTCCTGAAGCTACTGTATTTTCCTGTACTTCTACATAATCATTTCAATGCTACAAGGGTGTTTCAAAGAGTTTGTGGAAAAATAAAATTAAAAGTTACTATGAATCTTTCCATGAACTTTTTGAAAACCACTCGGATATCTTTTGTGATCATATGACAAAGAAGTTTGTATCTTTTCCATCAAGTTTACATGAACTCCTAAGAGATTCCATTGGAAAAAATATAAATGGCAAGTAATAATTAAGCAAATGCGAATAAAAGTAAAATATCATTTTAAATGTGTATAGAATTGATTATACTTTAGAGAAACAGGCAGTCTCACTATTAAGAGTATAAATTCTTATAAATTTTTTGGAGGAAAGTTTGGTAATTTGGCCCAGATTTTTTTTTTTTTTTGTCTTTTTGTCTTTTTCCGTGTCCGGCAACGGATCGCAACCCTCAGTGTTGCCCCCGTACCGGACCGGGGACCGGCAACGGAATCGCAACCCTCGGCGTTGCTCCCGCGCCTCGCTCAGCCAGTGAGCGGGAACCGGTCTGTATGTGGGATCCGAACCGTCGGGCGGGAGCGCCGCTGCGCTTCCCAAGCGGCGCACTATCCAGTGCACCACCGGGCCGGCCCTGGCCCAGATTTTAAATTATTTTTTCCTTTGACAGAACAATCCCACATCTAAGAATTAATTCTACAAAAATATCTGTGTAAAGATGCTCATTGCAACATTGTTTGAAATAATGAAAAATTGAAACAACCCAAATGCCCAATAAGATGACATTTGTTAAATAAATGTAGCACATCACATAAGTACCAGCATTGAAAGAGATCCAAGATCCAACACCTAGAATGGTTCCTGGTGGGTAATAGGCTCTCAATAAATAAGAATGAATGAACAGGGAGTCAGAAGTCGCTTGCTATAGTGTTTGTTTTGTTCACCCGTACATCATTCCTTCATTCATTCATTCAGCAATTATTCTTTGGAGATATAATGGTGAGCACAAACAGGTACTTCTCTTACAAAACATACATTCTATTAGAAAAGATACTCATTAATTTTTACAATTTTTTTTTTTTTTGTCTTTTTTTGTGTCCGGCAATGGATCACAACCCTCAGTGTCGTGCCCGTACCGGACCGGGACCGGCAACGGGATCGCAACCCTCGGTGTTGGGCCTGCACTTCGCTCAGCCTTTGCGCCCGCACCTCGCTCAGCCAGTGAGTGGGAACCGGTCTGTATGTGGGATCCGAACCCTAGGCGGGAGTGCCACCGCACTCCCAAGCGGCGCACTGCAGCAGTGCGCCACCGGGCCGGCCCTACAATTTTCAAATAAGGGGAAAACTGATGTGAGTTATGCAGAGAGGACACAGTGCTATGAGGTTCTGTGCTTGGGCAATTTGACCTAGTATGGGAGATTTAAAGTAAATAAATGTATTTGTGTGCTATATGTACATATTAGTAAATACTTTGGAAAAGATATGGTTGGATCTATGCCAAATCTAACAATGATTATAAGGTTGCAATGGAATTAAGTATGACTTTTGCTCTTAATAAGACATATCTGTATTATTCGAAATTTTCTTTCAGCATGTATTGCTTTTTAAAATTTTTTATTTTTTAAATTATGATTATGAATATTCATGAGATACAAATTATCAGAAATTGCTTTTATACCCTGTGTCCCCACCCAATTGTCCCCCAACCACCCTCCCCCTCCCCCTCTCCCCCCCTCCACTTTGCAGCCCTAGTTATGTTCCCTCCTTCTGTAAGACCACTGCACTGCTGTGGTCTTTCTTCCCTTCCTTCCTTTATCTCTTAGCTCCCACATATGAGTGAGCACATGTGATATTTATCCCTCTATGTTTTGCTTATTTCACTCAACATAAGTTTCTTAAGGTTCATCCATGTTGTTGCAAATGGGAGTATTTCATTCTTTTTTTATGGCAGAATAGTATTCCGTGGTATATATATATACCACACTTTCCTTATCCAATCATCCATCAATGGATATTTAGGCCGGTTCCATATCTTGGCTATTGTAAAAAAGAGCTGCAGTGAACATGGGAGTACAGGTATCCCATCAACATGATGATTTCCATTCCTCTGGGTGTATACCCAGAAGAGGGATTGCTGGATCGTATGGAAAATCTATCTGTAGTTGTTTGAGAAGCCTCCATACTGTTTTCCATAGTGGTTGTACTAATTTACAGTCCCATTAACACTGTAGGAGTGTCCCTTCTCTCCACACCCTTGCCAGCGTTTGTTATTCACCATCTTTTTGATTTTGGCCAGTCTAACGTGGGTGAGGTGGTATCTCAATGTAGTTTTAATTTGTATTTCCCTGATGACTAGTGATGTTGAGCATTTTTTCATGTATCTGTTGGCCATTTGTATGTCTTCCTTTGAAAAATTTCTGTTTAACTCCTTTGCCCATTTTTAATTGAGTTAATAGTTTTTTTTATGTATAATTGCTTAAGTTCTATGTATATTCTGGATATTAATCCCTTGTTGGATGCATAGTTAGCAAAAATTTTCTCCCATTCTGTAGGTTGTTGTTTCACTCTGTTGATTGTTTCCTTTGCTGTGCAGAAACTTTTTAATTTGATATAGTCCCATTTGTTTATTTTTTCTTTTGCTGCTTGTGCTTTTGGGCTCATGTTCATAAAGCCTGTGCCCAGACCTAATTGCTGAAGTGTTTCACCTATATTTTCCCTTAGTAATTTTACAGTTTCAGGTCTTATACTTAAACCTTTAATCCATTTTGAGTTGATTTTTGTGTATGGTGAGAGATGCATATCTAGTTTGATTCTTCTGCATATTGATATCCAGTTTTCCCAGCACCACTTGTTGAAGAGGCAGTCTTTTCCCCAATGTAGATTTTTGTTGCTTTTGTCCAATATAAGATGGCTATAAGCCTGAGGGGTGATATCTGGGTTCTCAATTCTACTCTACTGGTCTGAATGTCTGTTTTTATGCCAGTACCAAGCTGTTTTGGTTACAATAGCTTTGTAGTATAATTTGAACTCAGGTAGTGTTATGCCTCCAGATTTATATTTTTTTGCTCAGGATTGCTTTGGCTATTTGGGTTCTTTTGTTTTTCCATATGAAAGATAAGATTGTTTTTTACATTTCTGTGCTGAATGAATGTCATTGGTATTTTGATGGGGATTGCATTGAATCTGTAGATTGCTTTGGGTAGCATAGACATTTTCACAATGTTAATTCTTCCAATCCAGGAGCATGGAATATCTTTCCATCTTTTTGTGTCTTTAATTTCTTTCAGAAGTGGTTTGTAGTTCTCATTGTAGAGTTCTTTCACCTTCTTGGTTAAATTGATCCCTAGGTATCTTATTTTTTTCATGGCAATTGTAAATGGGCTTACTTTCTTCATTTCTGTTAATTCATTATTTGAGTATATAAACGCTACTGATTTGGGGGCATTTATTTTGTATCCTGCAACATTACTGAAGTTATTAACCAGCTTTAGGAGTTTTTTAATAGAGTCTTTAGGTTTTTCTACATATATTATCATGTCATCTGCAAATAGAGAAAGTTTGACTTCATCTTTTCCAATCTGGATTCGCTTTATTTCTTTCTCTTGCCTGATTGCTTTGGCTAGTACCTCTAATACTATGCTAAATAGAAGTGGTGAGAGTGGGCATCCTTGTCTTGTTCCTGTTCTGAAGGAAAGGCCTTCAATTTTTCCCCATTCAGAATGATACTGGTGGCAGGCTTGTCATAAATGGCTTTTATTGTGCTGAGATATTTTCCTTTTATACCTAATTAGCTGAGAGTCTTTATCATGAAGTGATGTTGAATTTTGTCAAATGTTTTTTCAGCATCTATCGAGATAATCATATGGTCTTTATCCTTGAGTTTGTTGATGTGATGCATCATATTTATTGACTTTTGTATGCTGAACCATCCTTGCATTGCTGGGATGAATCCCACTTGATCATGGTGTATAGATTTTTTAATATGTTGCTGTATTCTGATTGCTAATATTTCATTGAGGATTTTAGTATCTAGGTTCATCAAGGATATTGGCCTATAATTTTCTTTTTTTGTTATGTCTTTATCTGGTTTTGGTATCAGAGTTATATTGGCCTCATAGAGTTTGGGAGAGTAGCATCTGATTCAGTTGTTTGGAATAGTTTGAAGAGAATAGGTATTCTTTAAAAGTTTGATAGGGGCCGAGCCCATGGCGCACTCGGGAGAGTGCGGCACTGGGGGCGCAGCAGCGCTCCCGCCGTGGGTTCGGATCCTATATAGGGATGGCTGGTGCGATGCGCTCACTGGCTGAGCGCGGTGCGGCCGGTCACAAAAAGGACAAAAAAAAAAAAAATGTTTGATAGAATTCAGCTGTAAAACCATCCAGACATGGACTTTTTTTTGTTGGAAGATTGCTAATTACTGCTTCAATCTCCTTGCTTGTTCCTGGTCTGTTCAGGTTTTGTATCTCTTCTTGGTTCAGTCTTGGTAGTTTGTATGTGTCTAGAAACTTATCCATATCTTCCAGATTTTTGTTGTCATACAGTTGTTTATAAGAGTCTCTAATGATTCTTTGTACTTCTGTGGTATCGGTTGTAATGTCTCCCTTTTCATTTCTGATTTTTGTTATTTGAGTCTTCTCTCCTTTTTTTGTTGTTAATCTAGCTAATGATTTGTCTATTTATCTTCTCAAAAAAACAACTTTTTGTTTCATTGATCTTTTCTAATGTTTTGGGGGTCTCTATTTCATTTAGTTCTGCTCTGATATTAGTTATTTCTTTCCATATACTATATTTAGGTTTGGATTGTTGTTGATTTTCAAGTTCTTTGAGGTGTAGTGTTAGGTCGTTTATGTGAAGTCTTTCCATTCTTTTGATATAAGCATTTATTGCAATAAATTTGCCTCTTAGCATTGCTTTTGCCATATCCCACAGGTTTTGGTATGATGTATCTACATTTTCATTAGTTTCAATAAATTTTTTTGATTTGCTGTTTAATTTCTTCTTGGACCCATAGGTCATTCAGGAGCCTATTATTTAGTTTTCATGTATTCATATGGCTTCCAGTATTTTGCTTATTGTTTATTTCCAATTTTAGTTCATTGTGGCCTGAAAAGATAGTTGGAATGATTTCAGTTTTTAAAAATTTACTGAGACTAGATTTGTGACCTAATATGTGGTCTATCTTGGAGAATGTACCAGGAGTTGATGAGAAGAAAGTGTATTCTTTACTTGTTGGGTGAAATGTTCTGTATATATCTGCCAGGTCCAGTTGGTCTAGGGTGTAAATTGAATCCTGTGTCTCTTTGCTGACTTCTTGCCTGGAAGATCTGTCCCATACTGAGAGAGGGGTGTTCATATCACCCACTATTAATGTATTAGGTCCTATTTCTTTCTTTAGGTCTAAGAATGTTTGCTTTATATATCTGGGTGCTCTGGTATTGGGTGCATACAAGTGTATGATTGTTATGTCTTCTAGCCGGATAGATCCCTTTTTCATTATATAATGGCCTTCTTTGTCTTTTTTTATGTTTTTTGGTTTAAAGTCTATTTTGTCCGATATAAGAATAGCTACTCCTGCTCATTTTGGGTTTCCATTTGCATCATATATCTTTTTCCATCCCTTCACTTTCAGTCTATGTGTGTCTCTACAGGTGAGGTGGGTCTCTTGAAGACACACATACTTGGGTCTAGCTTTTTAATCCAATCAGTCAGTCTGTGTCTTTTGAATGGTGAGTTTAGTCCATTCACATTTAGAGTAGTTATTGACAAGTGTTGCTTAATTCCTGTCATTTAATTGTTTCTTGTTTAGATGGTTTAAAAATCTTTTGATCATTATTTCCTCTTTTATTTCCTTTCTTCAATGTTCTTTGGGAATTTAAGGTGGGGTGATTTAACTTCTTTCTCTTTCTTCCTGGCATTTTTGTTTTAAGAGTGGGTTTTGCTCTTTTTTGTGTATTTGTGATAGTCATCACCATTATTCAGATTCCAGGTGAACAACTCCCTTGAGAATTTCTTGCAGGACTGGTTGTGTGGTGGTGAACTCCCACAACTTTTGTTTGTCTGGGAAATATGCTATTTCTCCCTCATTTCTGAAGGAGAGCCTTGTGGAGTAAAGAATTCTTGGCTGGAAATCTTTTTCTTTTAGTATTTTGAATATATCATTCCATTTTCTTCTGGCCTGTAGGATTTCAGTTGGGAAGTCTGCTGTTAGTTTGATTGGGGTTCCCCTATAAGTGACCTGACTCTTTTCTCTTGCTGCTTGTAGAATTCTCTCTTTGTCTTTGAGCTTTGCAAATTTAACTATAATGTGTCTTGGGGAGGATCTTTTTGGATTGAATCTGTTTGGGGACCTTTGAGCTTCCTGGATCTGATGGTCTGTATCTCACCCTACACCTGGGAAGTTTTCTTTTACTACTTCCTTGAGGAGGTTTTCAATACCTTTTCCTTTCTCCTCCACTTCAGGAATACCAATTTGGATGTTAGAGCACTTGAAGTTGTCTGCTAGCTCTCTTAGATTTTCCTCGTTATTTTTAATTCTTTTCTTCTTTTTTTGTCTGCCTGAGCTATTTCAAAAAGACCATCTTCAAGCTCTGAAATTCTTTCTTCAGCTTGCTCTACCCTGCTGCTCAGGCTCTCAGTTGTGTTTTTTATTCAGTTGAGTGAGTCTTTCATTTCTAGAAGTTCTATTACACTCTTTTTTATGGTATTAATCTCCATGTAGATTTTGTCCTTCATATTCTGGATGTTTTTTCTTGTTTCATTGTGTTCTCTAATTAAGTCTTGTTGCTTTGCCCCCCACGGATTTGTCACCCCTCTTCCCCTGGGTGACGGAGCCACAAAGGATTACTCAAAGACCATCTCTTCTGAGCAGTGAGAAACCCCAAAGTGGTTAATCTCCCCCTGGAACCCTCAAGCGAGAGGCATCCCTTCCTTGGGAAATTAACCCCGAATTGGAGTTCTCTTCCTGCATTTATTTTCCAGACCAGGAAGTTACAGGAAGAGAACATAGGTGGGGTTATAGTTTAACAATATAGGCTGGTAACTTTCAGTGAAACAAGCCAGATGACATTCCAGTAAGGCAATTAAGTGGTCCTATCAACAAAAGCTTTATCTTAGCAAACATTCCTTCTTACAGCAGTTTCTCAGTATCTTTACATAACAATCAGTAACTAGTCTATCCTTGAGCCAGCAACCTTGCTGAGCCACAAATCTTTTTCTTACACCAGAGACTTTATAGCCTGAGGAAAATTTCCAGTCCTCTGCGAGGTCAATATTTGAAACTGCAAGGCTTTGGAAAACCAGGCCCTATGAAGTACATTTGCTTTAAGAATCCTCTACAGAGTCTTCCTTTATTTCTTCAAGTTTTCTTAAGATCATTGCTTGAAATTCTTTTTCAGACATTTTGAGGATTCTCTGTTCCATGGAGTCTGATTTTGGAGGATTACTTTATTCTTTTGGTGATGTCATTTCTTCTTGATTGTTTGTACTTATAGTATTTTTTTGTTGACGTCTGGTTATTTGGTAGAGGGTTTGCTTCTTCTGTTACACTGAAGTTGGCTATGGAGTGGTCCTGGTTGCTACTGTGGAGGTGAATTTTCTTTGCTTGACAGTAGGTGTGGTGGTGGTTATGTTTAACCACCTTGATTCCTGTTCCAGAATCTGTGGTCGTAGAATGAGCTCTTAGTGCCGCACAGTTCTGTTGGGCATAACTTGGTGGGACAGACCCCACAGGCTGGTGCTACCTGCCAAGACCAAGGAGGGGGGATGAAAGGGCCACGTCTAGACATGCGGTGCCACTGCCACTGCTGCCACTGCTGGTCTCACCTTGGTGTGGGTTCTGGAGAGCGGGCCCTACTCACCCCAGTTGCCACAGTGATTTCACGTAGGAACTGGCCATAAAATGGAAAATTGAAGGACAGATTCACTCTGATTCTGGGACAGCTGCATCTGGCACGGGCCTCAGGCTGCTTCTACTCATGGCAGAAAAGCAGCAGGCAGCTGGTGGGTACAAGGAGATCACATGGCGAGAAGAAGAAAGAGAGAGTATGTATTGCTTTTGTAAGCAGACAAAGGCATAAATGTGTATATGTTAAGCCCAAATTAACAGTTTTCACACTATGCCAGTGTTTCTCAAGGCAGTGGGGGAAGCGGGATGAATTTACATGCTTGCTCAAGAGGAAGAAGAAAAGTGGTTGAGCTACAGCTGTATGGTAGGCAGAATTCTAGATGGCCCCCAAGATTCTCGCCCCCTAGTGCACATACCTCTCATTCTGTCAAACGCTAATGTAGGTGTTGCTGTGAAAGGATTTTATAGTCATATTTAAAGTCCTTAATCAGTTGATTTTAAATTAGGGAGATTATTGTGGTGGGCCTGACCTAATCAGGTAACACTTTTAAAAAGTCAGAAGTCAGGTTCAAGAAGAGACTGCTAGCCTTTAAGTAGGCACAACCATGTTGTGCATTGTCCATATCAAGGACTTGAGGGTGGCGTCTGGGAGCCTAGGGTGGTCCCCAGGTGATAGCCAACAAGATAACAGGGACTTCAGACTTACAACCACAAGAAACTGAATTCTGCCAACAACGAGTGAGCTTGGAAAAGGACCCCAACGCTTAGATAAGATCAAAGCCATACACTGCCAGCAAAAAGGAGCATGCCAAAAACATCACCTCCATGTGAGTGGCCCACCACAGCCACCACTATAACCATGGCAGCCACAAAAGCAGCTAGATGCCCCAACCACCACACAGATGGTCCACCAGCCACTGGAGTGCATGGAAACAAGGAGAGTCACCAGCAGAGATAAAGAAAAGAAAAGGACGTCTCTCTCCACAAAGCCCTTTTCAGAGTGACAGAAGAAGTATCTGCTCTATGATAATATTGGGGGACCTGATCACACCTCTCAACATTGGACAGATCATCTAGGGTAATTAAAGGGGGTGGGGGAGGGAGAGGGGGATGGGGAGAGATTAGACAAGGGGCATAAAGAATAATTATGATTTGTAACAATATGTATGCTAGTAATATTGATTAGATCAACATATCTCAATGTTGAACCCAAAAAATTTGTATAATGAATTTTGATTCAATAAAAATTAAAAAAAAAAAAAAAATAGATCACAGCCGTGGCTGATGCCTTGATTTCAGCCTAAGGATGCCTTGATTTCAGCTCCATCCCCAGGCTCCTGACCCACAGGAACCATGAGAATAAATCCATGTTGCTGTAAATTGTTAAATCTTTGGTAATTTGTTACACAGCAATAGAAAATTAACACAGCTGGAAGTGGGAATCAAAATCACTTATAACTGGCAGCCTGAGGTATCTATCCCCAGCCTGATACTTAGGATTTAAAAAAAGAAGTTGAGAAATGCTGTACTACCAGGTAAGTAGGTAGGTAATGGAATAAAACTTGTGTCCAGTACAGTGGTATCCCATCAATACTGTTTTGCCGAGAAATTTTATTTTTCCTTGTAAGAGAACAGGGAAGGTGGTTAAGGGAAGAAGTCACTGCAAAGATGTAATTGCTTTGAAACATTGACCTTTCCAAAAATATTTTTACTCGTCTTTCCTTTAGAGACATACTAATATAGCTCATGAGCATTTCTGTCCCTCTCTCAGCAGTAAGTGTTCTACCCTGTAGAACCTGTGTGGAATGTTCTTTGCCTTAGTCTCTTCTCCATGTATGCTATTGGCATCTTCCCTTAACCACCCTCCCTGTTCCCTTCCTCCCTTTATCATAACATTTGTGCAAAATCTGAAGTTGTATCCTCTCGGGAAGAGTCTCATGCTCTTACATAAAGCCTTGACTCTTTCATGTGAAAGACCAACCATCTCTTAACCATTTTAAATAAGGCAGTTCACATTAAATATTAACCTGTAATGGCCAGTTGTTTTCTATTTCTGTAAACCATCCACCAAAATAAAATTTAAGAATGTTTTATTCAGAGAAAAGAAAATTACATCACAAACTGCAATAAAATATAAAATTGAGGATTGTTTTTCCCCTCCCTTTAGAGTATGAAGCTGAGATACCTCCTTTTCCAGAAGTATATAAACAAGAAGCTGTGATTACTGTGAGTATTGCCCAGGCCTCAACCTAAATAATAGACTCTTATATGAGAATAGCACTGCAGGCCAGTGAACCTCAGACAGTGTCATGGGAGGTGGGAAAAGGAAGGACCTGGAGATAGAACCAGAAACTTGGGGCCAACCCTAGCTCTGCTACTAACAGTGTGACTCAAAGAGTATCACATAACCTTTTTGAGCCTTAGTTTCTGCATCTAGTGAGTGGAATAGCCAATCCTTGACTAACTCCCAGGGCCTCTGTGGGGCTCAAATGAGATTCTGGGTGAGAAAGGCCTTTATAGTGGATCTAACACCATATCCATGTTGGGGACAGTTGCGGATAGAGCAGGTTTCTTTGCATGCCAGGGTGGGCAAGATGAAGGCTGGGCTGAGGAGAGAGGGCCAAGGACAGGGCAGCCAGGAAGGGAGGCCCTCAGGAATTAAATAGGGACTTAATGGAGCTTAAATTTTTTTAAAAAAGCAAGTCTCTTAGAGAGAACAGAACTTGAGCAAAGTCACAGGGATGGAACAAAAATCTAAGTCTTTAGACTTCCAATAACTTCCGTTACTACAGCTGCCTCTGACACAGGTTCTTGTGTCCAAAAACTCTTTGTTGTTCTGTGATTGTTTCTTTTTCATAACATCCTGTTCTTGCTTTATGGATGTAATTCTTTCTCAGATTTCTCTGCAGATACTAATTACAGTTCTCTTCCTTTAATTTTCTGTGCTTCTTTCAGGATTAGTTGATCTGCTTATAGATGGTCTTTGTCTTTTATGCTGTTGATTTTCTTGATCTGTGTAGGGAGTTTTGATTGTTGATTCAAAATTTAAATTGGGGGCCTTAGTGGATTTTTCTTTATAGCTGGCATATTAGTCAGGGTTCTCCAGAGAGACATAACCAATAGGATATATATATATAGAGAAAGATAGATAAATGAGAGGGGACTTGTTAGGGGCATTGGCTCACATAATTATGGAGGCTGAGAAGTCCCACAATAGGCCATCTGCCTCAGAACCAAGGAAAATGATGGGGTAACTATCAATCTGAGACCAAGTAGCCCGGGGGCTGCTGGAGTGTGAGTCCTGGAGTCCAAAGGCCAGAGAACCTGGAGATCTGAAGTACAAGGGCAGGAGAAGAAGGCCATCCGGCTCTGGGAGAGAGAGCAAGGAGCAAGACTTTGCCCTTCTTTCACCTTTTTAATCCTTGTGGGCCTCCAGCCAATGGGATGGTGCCCACCACATTGAGTGAGGGTGGATCTTCCTTACTCAGCTCACCAACTCACACAGTTTTGCTTTCTCCAGAAAAACCCTCACAGACACACCTGGAAATAATGCTTTATCAGCTCTCTAGGTGTCCCTTAATCCAGTCAATTTGACACCTAAAACTAACCATCACAGCTGGTATGGTTTTCTTCTACTGCTGTACATGTGGGTTTGTTTTCTGGATAGGTCTCGTCTATGAGTAGGAAAACACTGACCAGGTGCTCATGGGGAGTGATTGTCCACTAGAAGTCTTTTCTTCAGGGTGAGCAGGCAGGGTCAGTGATTTGGGGTTGGACAGGGGTTCTCCAAATTAATGGTTAGTTTTTTGTTTTTGTTTTTGTTTTCTTTTGGCCACCAGCATGGCACCCTAAGTAGTTCTTCTCCTTTCTTCGTTTCATTTGTTTATAGAAGAGTCATTGTAGGGGTTTGGATCTGGGTATTAAATGCTGGTGTGAATGTAGCTTTGTGCAGATCGAGTGCGATAGAAGCAGGAGGAAGGAGACTGTGGGTAATAGGCCAGGGGAGGCCAGCCACATTTCCACTGAAGCCCAGAGATTTGTTTGCAAATCTCTCACCCGCAGGTGGTCCTCCCATTCTTTTCTCTATTAGCCATTTTTATTCTTTGTCATTTCTAAGTGTCTCAGAAGGGAAGGGAGACAAAGATTGTGCTCAGTGTGTGCCCTTGAACCTAAAGTCTGATGCAGAGTTTTATTCCTTTGTAAAGTTATTTTAAAACTGTTTATGAGTTGACTCCCCTCCCCCACCCATCACCAGGTTGATTCACCATTCGAGGAAACAGTTTCACATGGCGTCAATACAGAGCATTATTTTCCAGTCCCCCGTTTAACCGTGTTCTCACATGTACCCTGTCCTCAAGATAAACTGGAAACAGCTGATCCAAAAACATGTAAGTAAGGAAGTGAGATTTCATCTTCTATAGTTTTGGGCTTGTAACATTACAAAACCCCAGAGTGGGGATGGGGGTGGACAGATAGTCCTCAGGAAGACCACAAACAGAAGAAAAAATGTGTTCTTGTTTTTATTTTTAAGAGAAGAATCCTTTATTCCACTGAATTATCTTTAAGTCTAAAATGTAATAAAGAGACTAAAAACAGGCATACTTTGAGTCTTCGTTAAACACGAAGCAGGGTAGAAAAGGGTAAACAAATATAAAAAGTGGAAGAAAATATTGTGCTGCCCTTCTTTGTGTGTAGAAGCCAGAGGTGTAGGCTGCAGATCTTCCTTCCTGAGCACCAGTTCCTTGGGCCTTTCCTGGTGCCAGGCCCTGTCCTCCTGGTTTGTTCTATGCCCTCTGCTAGTGTGCTTTGGGCCTTGGCCAACCACCGCCGCCATTACTGTGGCCATAAGACCCTATCCATTATACTCCCATCCCCAATTCCTCTCTGACCTTAATTTCTACCACACTGGCCTCCTTGCTGATACTGCCTCTGGGCCATAACAAGAGACTCAGAGGGACGAACATTTTAAATTTCTTTAGTAATACAGCCCAACTTAGTCTGGAGCAAAATGTAACATTTAAGGTCATATTGGATGAACGGTATCTTTTTTTGGTTCAGAAGTAAATATTTCTCCCAGATTAACTTGGGCCATTTGGGATTTGCAGTGGGAATGTTTTTTGTTTGTTTAGGTTCCCCCAAAGAGTATTTGGAAACTTTCATCTTTCCAGTTCTGCTTCCTGGAATGGCTAGGCTGCTTCACCAAGCAAAGAAAGAAAAATGTTTTGAGGTTAGTTGTTTGGCGGTTTTATTTTACTGGCGGCTGGCCAGCATGGAGATCCACACCTTAGTATTGTAACACCGTGCTCTAACCAACTGAGCTAAATGTTCAGCCCCAGGTTTCCTTATTTTTATATTCTCCATAATTCATTTTTATCAGATGTTAGCTTATTATCTCAGTACCATCAAGTTGTTGTTCTCAAAACGACCCCTTTGGGAGGGAAAGCCTGTGTTTTGGGTCACTTACCCAACTCCAGTCACAACATCTAGTTGTGCACATACGTGAGCTGCCATTTATCTGGCCACTCGGGCTCTGGAGAGGTTTTCCACCCTGCTTGGCCTACCTGCTTGCCATTCTCCTGTGCAATATGGCATCTACCAGGTTTCTTGGGTCTTCTGCTCCTGTTTACTACATATGCTAATCAAAGCTCATCTTACCTCTTATTTGGCTCTGGATTGATCTCTTCCCCTCTGGCCTCTCCATCCTCTACATCATGCCAACTGTCATTGAAGGGGTGCACGGACGAAGGAATCACGCAAGACCCGGGCTAACAGTTCGCCAGAGAAGTTCCGCTTTATTCAAGGACTGCGTGTATATTTATAGGGAGCTGCGTTCCGGGTTTGGATAGGGGGTGGACAGGGCGGTAGCTGATTGGACAGGTCTGGGCAGGAGGTGAGCCTTGACCTGTGACTGGCTGAGGTTTGGCGCGGGTGGGCTTGGGTGTTGGTGCCAACGGGCTTTGTTTACTGTGGAGAAGAACCCGGAAGGGCGCCATATTGCTAGGGAATGCTTTTCCCCTCCCCCTCTGCTTGAGTGCCCACGGTATCCTTACATTCGAGTGCCTACAGTATCCTTACATTATCCTTACATTCTTCCCTTTTTCCTCTGATGTGGGAATGGGTCGCCGTGATCTTCGAGCTACTTCCTGCTGGACGGGGGCGTAGTAGGGGAAGAGGAATTGGGGGGAGATTGGGGATTTTGTAACAGGACCCAAAAGAGGGTAGAGAATAAGATAATTTCGAAGGGGGAGAACTCTAGAAAGGTTCCCTGAAGCCGCAGGTCGGTGATTTGTTGAGTCCAGTGTGTGTAGGAGGCTGTAGGGGAGAGCATCCAGGCGTCTGCGGCCAAAGCTTCCAGGAACAAGGACCACCGATGAGGCAGGTCCATTTTAACAGCGGGTTAGCTGATCTGGTG
>NW_007729249.1:0-351 GCF_000696425.1 Galeopterus variegatus | reverse complement strand
AGTCCAGATTCATTGATATAATAGCAACATTCTTCCTGGAGGAAGATTCAAGTGCCGCCCTTTTCTGCCGTGAGGAGGTCTAATGCGTGGCGGTTTTGTAGGGTAACTTTAGCTAGGGAGGTGATTTGTCTTTGTAAGGCAGATAGAGATTCAGCTGTTGAGGTGAGGGCCTTATGTAGTTTGTTATTAATGTCTTGTACCGCCCATAAAGTATGTCCTAAGGCCCCGCCTGACAGGCCAGTTGCAACAATTGATGCCATTAAGGACATTCCCACTAGGACTGGGAGAAAGACGGCTGGACGCTGTCTTGGGGGTAGATGGAAAAGGTGGAAGAGCTCTGTGTGAGAATAT
>NW_007729248.1:265986-270185 GCF_000696425.1 Galeopterus variegatus | reverse complement strand
AAAGACTATTCTTTCCTCATTGAATGGTTTTAATGCCCTTGTCAAAAATCAGTTGGCCATAGATATATGATTTTTTTCTGGATTTTCATTCAGTTCTATACTATTGATCTATATCCCTACCCTTGTGCCAGTAACACATCGTGTTGATTACTGTTGCTTTGTAGTAAGTTTTGAAATAGGGAAGAGTGAGTCCTTATTCTTCGTTCTTTTCCTGGATTGTTTTGGCTAGTCTACATCTCTTGCAATTTCACATGAATTTTAGAATCGGTTTGTCAATTTCTACGAAAAAGTAAGCTGGGATTCTAATAGAGTTTGCACTGAATCTATAGATCAGTTTGAGGAATATTGCCATCTTAACAATATGAAGACTTCTGATCCATGAGCTATACCTTAAAGTCTTTGTCACCTATATTTCTTTAGTAGACTTTTTTATATTTGTTAGTGCAAATGTGCCTGCCATACCTTCTTATAAAAGCACAAGAATATTTTAATGACTTACTTTTTGTCTTCTCTGCTGACATATAAGGGGATTAATTTATAAACTTCTCTAATTTGGGTTGCAAAGAAAAAAAAAACTCTTGACACAGTACCACTTATAAAACTTCACTACCTCCCCCTACCTNATAAATGGAAAAAAATCCATTGTATGGATATACCATTTTAATCATCCATCTGTCTGTTGATGGACTTTTGGGTTGTTTTCGCCTTTTGGCTATTACAATAGCACTACCATAAACATTCACATAAAAGTTTTAGTGTGGACGTATATTTCTATTTCTCTTGCATATATATATCTAGGAGTGGGATTGCCGGGTCATATGATAACTCTATATTTAATTGTCTGAAGAATGAATTGCCAGACTGTTTTTCAAAGGAGTTGCACCATCTTACATTTCCATCACCAGAATGTAAGGGTTCCAATTTCTCCATATTCTCCCTGACACTAGTTATTACCTGACTGATTCCAGCCATCCTTGTGTATATGAAGTGGCATCTCACTGTGGTTTCGATTTGCATTCCTTTGCTAACTAATGATGCTGAGCATCGTTCATTTGCTTATTGGCCATTGTATACCTTCCTTAGCGAAGTGTCTATTGAATCTTTTGCCCATTCATCTTTCATTTGCTTATTGGCCATTGTATACCTTCCTTAGCGAGGTGTCTATTGAATCTTTTGCCCATATCTTAATTAGGTTTTTTGACTTTTCATTATTGAACTGTAAGTTTTTTGTATGTATTCCACATACGCGTTCCTTAAAATATATATGTTTTGCAAATATTTGTCTGATTCTGTGGGTTATCTTTTCATTTACTTGATGATGTCCTTTGAAACACAAAAGTCTTTGGTTTTGATGAATTTTGATTTATCTGATGTCCTTTGAAACACAAAAGTCTTTGGTTTTGATGAATTTCGATTTATCTTTTTTTTTGTTCGTCATGCTTTTAGTGTTATATCTAAGGATCTTTTACCAAATCCAAAGTATTGAAGATTACTCCTCTGTTTTCTTCTGAAAATTTTTATAATTTTAGCTCTTAAATTTAGGTTTTTGATCCATTTTGAGTTCATTTTTGTATATGGTATGGGGGAAGGGTCCAACTTCATTCTTCTGCATGTGGATATCCATTTGTCCCTGCACCCTTTGTCGGAAAGACTATTCTTTCCTCATTGAATGGTTTTAATGCCCTTGTCAAAAATCAGTTGGCCATATGGGCCAGCCCGGTGGCACACTGGAGAGTGCGCTACTTGGGAGTGCGGCGGCGCTCCCGCCGAGGTGACCGGTTCCCACTCACTGGCTGAGCGTGGCACGGGAGCAACACTGAGGGTTGCGATCCCGTTACCGGCCAGTAAAAAAGACAAAAAGTAAAAAAAAAAAAAAAAAATCAGTTGGCCATAGATATATGATTTTTTTCTGGGCTTTCATTCAGTTCTATACCATTGATCTATATCCCTACCCTTGTGCCAGTAACACATCGTGTTGATTACTGTTGCTTTGTAGTAAGTTTTGAAATAGGGAAGAGTGAATCCTTATACTTTGTTCTTTTCCTGGATTATTTTGGCTAGTCTACATCTCTTACAATTTCACATGAATTTTAGAATCAGTTTGTCAATTTCTACGAAAAAGTAAGCTGGGATTCTAATAGAGTTTGCACTGAATCTATAGATCAGTTTGAGGAATATTGCCATCTTAACAATATGAAGACTTCTGATCCATGAGCTATACCTTAAAGTCTTTGTCACCTATATTTCTTTAGTAGACTTTTTTCTATTTGTTAGTGCAAATGTGCCTGCCATGCCTTCTTATAAAAGCACAAGAATATTTTAATAATTTTGTCTTCTCTGCTGACATATAAGGGGATTAATTTATAAACTTCTCTAGTTTGGGTTGTAAAGAAAAAAAAAACTCTTGACACAGTACCACTTATAAAACTTCACTACCTCCCCCTACCTTGTCCTGAAAATTCTGTATCTTAAAGATATTTTTTGTGTTGGATTATTAGTTATCCATATGCCAAAGGTATTAAGTGTCTACCTGCTACCTCACATTGTTTCTGCATTCAGCACATTCTTGCCAATTTATGTGGAGGCTACACGTATGTAAGTTACCACAGAAATTAGATGGGGATAGTATTTGGAAACTATTGTTCAGTTTATGCTGTATGAAACTGAATACTATGAAGATATTCTATACCTTTTGCACATTCCCAAACTCCACACAGCTCTCTTGTCCCTATGTAAATCTCTCATGTGTTCAATTTTGCATTGTGTTAGAATTAATAACTTGGTGTCATATGCCAATACCTGAAGCAATAAAACTTGAAATTATGGTTTTCAAGTTTCTATTGTTCATCCATGGATTTAATATGCAGCTGGGTTTCTCACTTGAATTATAACTCTGAAAAATTGTAAATGCTCACTTTTTCCATCAATTTGATATGTAAGTGTGAAATTATATGTACTACTTTTGAGCCTTCCCTAGATGGCCTAAAACACACCAGACAGCCTTCCATACATGTCCTAAAATACACCCGAGAGATCAGAAGGAAAATCGTGATGGTTTTGCACATTGTCCTAGATTGTATTGCAGCTAATGGCACTTGCAAAGTTGGTGGTCTGCTAATTAAGTAAGAATCAATCCACAGCTCCTGTGTTTGTACACAGTAGATTTCAATGAGAAATCCTAAGTGGTCACTTGAACTTTGGCTGCAAGGAACCAAATTCTTCTCTAAAATATGCACAAACCATTTTTGCTGCCTTCAGCAAGCATAAATCGTATACAGAGTGGAACATTCTCCCTTCTCTCTTTCTGTAGAAATGCTACAAACAATAATTTTCAACACCCTATTAAACATTTATAGAGTAGAGAGGATAGATGTAAATAATGATGAAGGCCAATTCTTGTGTCATATAAAATGAAAAAAAAAGTTGAAATGACTGATTTATCTCTTTTTTATGCAAGCTTATGTATAAATAATTACATCTCAGTTGCTTCAAATGTTTTCTTCTGCTCTTAAAATGCAGCTCCAAATTCTTTCATTTAATTTTAGCCTTTAACAACTGTGTTGTTGCTGATAAAACATCAACATAAACTGTGGTTTTCCTAGTACATTATCTAAGTAAATACAAGTTACAAAATCCACTTATGAATAGGGAGTGGATAAACTCAGGCAAGTTTTGATCTAATCTACAGTTCTTTGCTGTTTTTAAAAGTCTTTTACAAACATAATTTTAACTTCCCGGATTACTTCTTTTGACTCTCTGGCTACCTTTGAGTAACTATTTCAATGTGATAAACAATTTAAATACAATCCTTTCAGACACTGGTCCTGTATTTTTCATTGTTATGTTGATCTTGTAGAAAGTAATTCAGATTTCAAGTCTAAATGCTGAGTCAAAGAAGAGAAATTAATTTTTATCATTGATAAAGGTAAGCGAGTGAATCATTGAAATATATTCAATACTCAGAAGAAATAAAATCATACCTCAAATGTTGGAATTTATATTATAGTAAATTTATGTATTATTCCATGAAGTAAGTAATTGCATAAAATACCAAATGGTTCTATATTAATATCAATTCTTAGTCTACAGCATTAAATCCATTCAATTCCCTGATCTGTAGAATGGAGATGATGATAATCCCTATGTCACTGGATCATGGTGAGTAGTAGGCAAGATAATGCACAAAAAAATATACTATA
>NW_007729248.1:263179-265218 GCF_000696425.1 Galeopterus variegatus | reverse complement strand
CCCTATGTCACTGGATCATGGTGAGTAGTAGGCAAGATAATGCACAAAAAAATATACTATATTTACTTGGAGTATTATATCATGCTCATGTGGTCATGACAAGTGCTCGTCATATTATTAGAAAGAATAACTCTATAATTTTGGAATATGCTTGGTTGTAAGTCCTTATAGCACTAAGCAGGCTAATAAAGTTTTACAACCCAATACAAAAGCAGTTTTTAAATTTGTAAAGGAAGTAAATGCTACATTAAAAAGTAGACATTTCATCCAATCAGAAATGGTAGAAAAGATAACCTTGCCTGCAAAAAGCCACGCAGAGACCAGAAAATGAGAATGTCATCTTTATTCTAGCCAGATATCAGCATCTGATTATTATACAAAGCCATACATTTACTGCATAAAATTCTTCTATTTTCAATCCAAGTCTCATTTTCTCTGATACCTCCCTCCTTCTTGCTATTTATTGCAGCTCTAGAAATTATCCAAACAATCACCCGTTATTGAGCTCCACTGTACACCGGACATTACTGAATTATTGAGGAACTCATTATTTTTCTCAAGAAACCAGAAATGCACACAAATTGTATGATGTGACATGCAAAAATCTATACATACACAAAGAATAGACAGGAGGGAGGAATCAAATTTAAGCAGGAAGGTCAAAGAAAGTGACTTGGCTCTATTGCAATAACAACCTCAAAATCTCAGTGCCTAAATCCAAAAAGGAGTTTTCTCTTACACACAATATGTATTCAACTCAAGTTGGGTTGTCACTTAGGAATCCACAAGGGAGAAGGCTCCACTCTCTTGCAGCTTCTTCATCTAGGACACAAGGTTCCACGTTCACCATGACAGGGAAAGACTCTACATTATTTTGGGTCACAGCCTATTGGCCAGAACTAATCAAAGTCTTCACCTCCACTTGATTTTCTACCCCCTACTGCAAGATGGTTGAGAAATATGCACAAACAGATACAATGTTTGGTAAACTTTATTGTCTCTAACACAGAAGGCCTTGGAGAGGAGATGAACTTTTAGCTGGGCCTTAAAGGTTGAGTCCAATTTTGACGGATGGAATAGTGAGTAACACATGCTAGAGGTAGGGGAAAGAGTAAAAGTACAAAGGCAGGAAAACTTCATGGTATGTGACGGGGAAATGTCCATCATTTTCTCTGTGGCTGAGACTAATCATTATTCGTTGAACATCTGTTCTCCTTTTGCTTCTATAGTAACAGAACTATTAGTTGGACATAGGTTAACCTATCTACAGACTTCATTAGGTAACCTCTTTTGCATTTAGGTGTCAAAATAGGAGTGGGTTAGTACCTGTGAAATGTGAGAGAAATACAAGTGCAGATTGTGGGTGGGATGTGCTTCTAAAGGGAAGAAATATGTCTTTCTTTTCTCTCTTCTTCCCATTGCACTGGCCTACAGATGCATTGGGAAGCCATTTCTGTCACAACATTGCTAGTATGAGAACAAACTCTAGCAATGGCAGAGCAAGAGGGTGAAAAGAGCTAGAATTCTTGATACCGCCAAATTGTCATACTGTTGTCCCTGACTAGTTAAAAAGAGAGAGAAATAAACTTTTATCTTGTTTAAGCTGTATTCCTTTGGAATCACTTTAAAAAGATTAGGCAAGCCTATAACCCAATAGAGACTTTTCTAGATAACATCAATTTTCTCTGCTTGTGATATATTTTGTAGCTATAAAGATTTTTGCAATAAATATACAATTATAAATTTAAAGCTGTAATTGCAAAAATAACCTTGCTTTGATTTTGATTACATTTCATTGCAGAGTTATGAACGTAGAGGTTAAGCAGTATTTTTTATTTCAGAGATACTGCAGAGGCTTTTAAATTCCTATGCTGTAGGAATGATGTGCATATAATGCAACACTATAGTTTAAACATAATAACCACCATATTTCAGCAGCATTGCAAAAGGCCCTGTTTGAAAATGTATCTGTAGGGCCCACCCCGTGGCGCACTCAGGAGAGTGCGGCGCTGGGAGCTCAGCGTTGCCCCCCGCCCCCC
>NW_007729248.1:261195-262016 GCF_000696425.1 Galeopterus variegatus | reverse complement strand
TATTCATTGACAAATGCTACAAATTCTATAGCAATAGTAAACAGAGTGGTCTTATCATATTCTAGTAAAATTTTTATGGGGATTAAGTGAGCTGTACTACATAGATCACTTAACATGGCATCTAACATATAATATGTACTCAACAAACTTTAAAACTACCAGGTGTAGTGTTTGGAGTATCATGGAAAAGAGAAATAGAATTGGATTATTTTTAAGCAAATGAATCACAAAGCTGGGTTGTAATGCTATCCCTGCATATCTGTAAGCCAATCTGTCATCTCAATACATTGTTTTTATCATTTGTCTCTAGGAAGTGGTACCTAATATTATGTATTTTTTTCTAATGGGTGTTTTAATCTCATTTTTTTATTAGCTACAGAAAAAATGTTTATGATGTCCTAATGTAAATTCTTACATAATGTGCCAAATTTAAATTTCAAGATTTTCAGGCCACATCATACTCTTGTCCAATAAAAAAAGTTACAGATGTCCTCTTTAATTTCTTTCAGCAAAATTTTATATTTGTCATTGTAGAGATCTTTCACCTCTTTGGTTAAATTTATTCCTATGTATTCTATTCTTTTGATAGCTGCTGTAAATGGGTTTGCTTTCTTGATTTCTTTCTCTGCTTATTCATTATTGGTGTATAAGAATGCTACTGATTTTTGTATATTGATTTTGTATCCTGTAATTTTACTGAATTCATTTATCATCTCTAGGAGTTTTTTGGTAGAGGTTATGGGTTTTTCAATATATAGGATCATGTCATCTGAGAACAGTGACAATTTGAATTTGTCTTCTCCAATTTGGTTTTTTTTTTT
>NW_007729248.1:258423-260764 GCF_000696425.1 Galeopterus variegatus | reverse complement strand
AGAAATCATCATGTTGAAGGGACACTTGTACTCTTATGTTCATCGCAGCTCTATTTACAATAGACAACACATGGAATCAACCTAAATGTCCATCAGTGGACAACTGGATGAGGAAAATGTGGTATATATGCAAAATAGAATACTACTCAGCCATAAAAAAGAATGCAATTCTGCCATATTCTAACAATATGGATGAGCTTGGAGAAAATTATGTTAAGTGAAATAAGCCAGTCACTGAAAGAGAAATACCACATGTTCTTACTCATAACTGGAAGTTAAGAAACAAAGAAAGAAAGACTATAATAAAATGTTGAACTTTCAGGAGCGAACAGACCCATAGTTACTAGAGGTGGGAAAAGGGGAGGGGGAAGGGGTATAGGACATAATTAGGTGAGGGACACAAAAAGTAATTACGATTTGTAATGATGAACATGTTAATAATATTGATTTGATCATCACATACCATACACAAATACTGATAGTCAACTCTGTAACCCATAAATATATATAAATTTTAAAAAACCAGCCTATCATAAAAAAAAGATACAGAAAAATATTAAGACACTCTTAATCTAGAGGAGCATAAAATACCAATATATTATCTTAAGAAATGTAGGTTTTGCACACATTAGAGTAAACCAAATAATTTTTTTAAATGATGGCAATGTTATTAATGTGTAGCATCATCTCTCTTTAGCTTTCACATTCTCATCTGTAAAATAGGGATAATGATCCTATAATTTCAATCCCATTTTTATCACTTATTTGTCATCAGTGCCCCCACTACCTGTCAGGTTGTTAGTGTGGGCATGAAATAAGACAAGGAGCATTTTCTGGTACACAGTCTAGCAATTAACTAAAAGCACATTGAGATCAAAATAAGGAAAAAAAANGAGGTTCCTCAAACAATTGCAGATAGATCTACCATATGTCTTCTCCAATTTGGATGCACTTCATTTCTTCCTCTTGCCTAATTGCCCTGGCTAATACCTCCAATACTATGTTGAGTAGGAGTGGTAAGAATAGGCATTCTTGTCTTGTTCCTGTTCTTAAAGGAAAAGCTTTCAGTTTTTCCACATTCAGGATGATGTTGATAGTAGATTTGTCATATATGGCTTTATTGTGTTGAGGTATTTTCATTCTATAGCTAATTTGTTGAGGGTCTTTATCATGAAAGGATGCTGGATTTTGTCAATAATTTTTCTGTGTCTATTGAGATAATAATATGGATTTTTGTCCCTGCTTTTGTCGATGTGCCAAAAGATGGAAAAACATTCCTTGTTTATAGATTGGAAGAATTATGGTTGTGAAAACGTACACACTACCCAAAGCGATCTACATATTCGATGCAATCCCCATGTAAATACCAATTACATTTTTCACAGAAATAGAAAAAAAATTCTAAAATTCATATGGAATAACAAAAGACCCCAAATATCCAAAGCAGTCCTGAGCAAAACAAACAGACAAACAACAACAAAAAAACCCACCAAATTGGAGGCATTACACTACCTGATTTCAAATTATACTACTAACCTATGGTAACCAAAATAGCATGGTACTGGAATTAAAAACAGACATATTGACCAATGGATCAGAATAGAGAACACAGAAATCAACTCGCATACTTACAGCCGATTGATCTTTGACAAAGATGCCAAGAGTATACACTGGGGAAAGGACAGCCTCTTCAGTAAATGGTGCTGGGAAAACTGGATATCCATGTATAGAAGAAAGAAACTAGACCCATACTTCTCACCATATACCAAAATCAATTCAAAATTGATTAAAGAGTTATGTATAAGACCTGAAACTACTAAATTCCTAGAGGAAAACATAGGGGAAATACTTCAGGACATAGGACTAGGTAAAGACTTTATGAATAAGACCCTAAAAGCTCAAGCAACAAAAGAAAAAATAATAAACAAATGTGATTATATTAAACTAAAAACCGTCTGCACAGCAAAGAAAACAATCAACAGAGTGAAAAGACAAACTACTGAATGGGGAAAGATATTTGCTAACCTTGTATCCAATAAAAGATTAATATCTGGAATATGCAAGGAACTCAAACAACTACACAATAAAAAAAATCAATTAAAAAATGGGCAAATGAGCTGAGTAGACATTTTTCAAAGGACAACATACAAATAGACAACAGGTACATGAAAAAATGCTCAACCTCACTAATCAGGGACATGCAAATCAAAGCGACTTGGAGGTATCATCTTACCCCAGTTAGACTGGCTTTTATCAAAAAGACTGAGAATAACAAATGCTGGTGAGGATGTGGAGAAAAGGGAACAGAGTTTTTATACATAGAGTATTTTTGTACACTGCT